>NC_057810.1:35314707-35466491 GCF_018294505.1 Triticum aestivum
GATTTAAGAACTGGCGAAGACTCCTATTGCACCCTCAGATCCTACACATAGAGTCCAATGAAGACCAAATGCTTGTGATAGTTTGAGAAGTAACATATTTAAGGTGGTCAAATTCTTGCTAGGGAAGCGAGGTGGGACTAAAAGTAGCCCCTGCCACAACCTCTTTAGTACCGGTTTGTGCCACGAACCGGTACTAAAAATGCTGGTGCCTGGCCAGCATCTTTAGTACCGGTTCGTGGCACGAACCGGTACTAAAGATTCGCAATGAACCGGTATTAATGGTCTCCTCCCGCCTAGTCATTTAAACCGGCACTAATATGCAAACCGGTACTAATGTTTCTCATATTTGACCCTTTTTCTACTAGTGTATGTCCATACAACAAGCACAAGCTAGAGTTTCGGTCTAAGAAGTGTGTTTTTCTCGGGTATAGTTCTCTTCACAAAGGGTACAAGTGCTTGCATGTTCCTACCAACCGCGTCTACATCTCTCGTGACGTTGTGTATGATGAAAATGTATTCCCTTTTTGTGCACTTCCGACTAACCTTACCATTTCTACACCACCGGTTCCCGTGTCTACACCTACACCTGATCAATTTGTGAATGTTGCATATGCCCCTACGCTGCTTCCTAATCATGCTGCAGGTATTGGACGCGGTGCCCGGCTCGAGCTGCTTGATGAACAGGTCATGGATGTGGCTCCTGATCGGGACGTGCATGCGCCATGCATGACGGGCGGCACCCGCCAACCCGTCTCGCCTGTGGAGGCTTCCCCAACGGCCTCGCGGGCGCCGGGTCCGTTCGGATCCACGCTGGCCCCGCCCGGCTCCACGCTGGCTCCGCTGGCGCTGGTTTCGCCAGCGCCTGGCTCGCAGGCCTCGCCAGCGCTAGCCTCGCCTGGCTCGCAGGCCGCGCCAGCGCCATCCTCGCGTGGATTGCCCGGGCCACTGGCGGGCCTCTTGCCTGGGCCAGCTGCTGCTGCTACTGGCCCGGAGGTGCAGTCACCTGCTCCGGCTAGGTCTGTCTTGGCGCCAGGGTCGCCGACCAGGCCTGCATCGGTCCCCGGTGAGCCCGACTCGCCTGACTCTGTGCCGGCCTCATCAACATCCTCTGCTGCACTGACCTTGCCAGCAGGACCTACTGTCACTCTTCATCCTCGCACACGGAGCCAATCTGGTGTCTTCTGTCCGAGGGAGCGCACGGATGGGGCGTTTGTGTGGCTTGCTGAGTGCATGGCTCGCACTGCTGCCAATCCCACTGCAGAGCCTCGTCACATTCAGGCTGCACTGAGTATTCCTCATTGGCGTGATGTAATGGAACAAGAGTTTCAGGCTCTACAAAAGAATGACACTTGGAGTCTTGTTCCTCAAGTGTCTGGCATCAACATCATTGATTCCAAGTGGGTTTTCAAAGTCAAGAGACATGCTGATGGCTCCATTGAACACTACAAGGCACGGTTAGTTGCCAAGGGCTTCAAACAGAGGTATGGTCTTGATTATGAAGACACGTTCAGTCCAGTCATCAAGCCTACTACCATTCGATTACTATTGTCTCTTGCGGTTACTCGCGGATGGTTCCTTCGTCAGCTTGATGTGTGGAACGCTTTCCTACATGGCATTCTGGAGGAGGAGGTTTATATGTGTCAGTCGCCTGGTTTTGTTGATTCGACACGACCTCATCATCTCTATCGTGTGGTTAAGGCACTGTATAGACTCCAACAGGCTCCTTGTGCATGGCATGCTCGCCTTGGATCTGTTCTTCGGGCTCTTGGATTTACTCCCTCCACTGCTGATACGTCACTGTTTCTCCTACAGCGCCCTGAGGTACGATGTATCTCTTTGTTTATGTTGATGATATCATTCTCATCAGTTCCTCGGCTGCTGCTGCTGATCGCCTTGCGATTGCTCTCCGTGATGATTTTGCTGTCAAGGATTTAGGTGCTCTTCATTTTTTTTCTTTGGTCTTGAGGTTTCACGGTCCTCTGCTGGTTTGACTCTCACTCAGAAAAAGTACTCCTTGGACTTGTTGCGCCGTGCTGGAATGCTCAAATGAAAACATGTTAACACTCCGATATCTGCCACTGATCGGTTGTCTGCTCTTGATGGTGACTCTCTCTCGTCTGATGATGCTACTGAGTATCGCAGTCTCGTTGGTGGTCTGCAATACCTTACTATTACCAGGCCTGATATCTCCTATGCAGTCAACCGTGCGTGTCAGTTTCTACATGCACCCAGGATGTCTCACTGGTCAGCTGTGAAGCGTATTTTGCGCTATGTCAGTCTTACTGCCTCCTATGGTTTGCTTCTTCAGTCTGCACCGTCGTATGAGCTCTCGGCTTTTTCTGATGCAGACTGGGCTGGTAGTCCTGATGACAGGCGATCCATGGGGGGTTATGTTGTATTTCTAGGTCCTAACTTGATCGCCTGGAATGCTCGCAAGCAAGCAACAGTGTCTCGCGGTACTACTGAGGCTGAGTAAAAAGTTGTGGCTGATGCGACTGCTGAGATCATATGGGTACAGTCTCTGTTGAGAGAGCTGTGTGTCCCTCAAGCTCGTCCTCCGGTCCTGTGGTGTGACAATATTGGTGCTACATATCTATCTTCTAACCCGGTGTTTCAAGCTAGGACAAAATACATTGAGGTGGATTATCACTTTGCTCAGGAACGTGTTGCACAGAAGCCACTCTGTATCAAGTTCATCTCATCAAAGGATCAACATGCTGAGATCTTCACGAAGCCTCTTCCACAACCACGGTTTGTAGGCTGTAGGCGCAATCTTAACTTGCTTTGTACTTCAGGACATAGTTAAAATTGAGGAGGTGTTAGACTGTATATACGTAGCCTCTGTATACATATACTATAACATTGTATTGTACCACTTGGCTACCTCTATATAATGAGAAAGCCACATCCCGGGTTAGGGGTGTCGAGCAGTTGCCAAATCATATGTCTTACAACGGAGCCATCAATTGTGGGTGGCAAGTGCCCGTGGCGTCTTCTTTCTTGAGGGCCGCCCGTGAGTTCTCGGTAACAGGTGTGTAAACCGAGTATTTTTGTTTGCCGAATTTTTTGAGAGCTTTGGTAAAGGGTGACAATTGCCGAGTCCCGGTCTTTTCCGAGAGTTGTACTAACACTACTAGAAAAAGGTCTATAGATGGGATTGACACTAATGGCGCACCAGACAAGGAGTGCGCCAGTAGTATATACTAATGGCGCACCACCTTCAGAAACGCCATTAGAGTTGAAACTACTAATGGCGCACCTGGCCCAAGGTGCGCCATTAGTATCAATTTTTTTTGAACTAGTGCGCCTGTCCAAACATACTAATGGCGCATCCAGACACAGTGCGCCATTACTAGTTGTAACTAGTAATGGCGCACCCGTCGGAAAGTGCGCCACTAAAGTTGTTTTTTTATTATATTTTTCATTCCTTTTTTGCAATACTACTAATGGCGCACTGTACAACCATGCGCCATTACTAGTTTAAACTAGTAATGGCGCACTGTAGAAAAGTGCGCCATTAGTATGTTTTTCTTTTGAAAAACTACTAATGGCGCACCGCCAGAAGGTGCGCCATTAGTAACCTGGATTACTAATGGCGCATTTAGTGCTAGTGCGCCATTAGTAAGTGGGCAGCAACAAGATATTTTGGACAGCCTCTCCTACCCACACTCACTTTCTCCCCACTTCATTCTCTCCACCTCCTCCTTGTCTCGGGTGCCTCCTCTTTTTCACCTCATTTCCACCATAGATTCATTTAAATTAAGTGGTTAAATTACCTTGTTTTGATAGGTAAGTAAGGGGGGAAGCTATATTTATGTTGTTCTCCCTACAACAATGTGCACATGCACTTTTTATGGCCTAGCTAGATCTGTGTATGTTCGTGGTGTTTCATATGTTTCTGGTGTTGCATATGTGTTTGTGTTTGGAGGTTTACCGGTATTTGAAATGCGATAGTTGCCAATATTTTGCCGGAATGTTGATTCATTTCCGTTTCGGCGAGAATTTTGGCATTAAGCATTCTTTTTGGTCCTATTTTTAGGGAAAGTCATGCCAAATTTTTTCTTGGTTCTAAAATATCGTTTTGCTCTACCCCGCAGGCGACCATGGTCCGCACGATGACTGAAGGCATCGTGAATAGGTTTTTGAGGTCCGCGAAGGCCGAGATGCTTCAAAAGAACGAGACGGAGATAAGATGTCCGTGTCGAAGATGCAAGCTGAAGAGCCTTATTGCGGACCCGGATTCCGGGCAGGTGCCGGACCACCTCCTCTTCACTACAAGAAATATTTCAACTTATGACCTTATGTCAGTGACCCTCGAAGAATTGGTCATAAATTTATGACCATTTTAGACCAATTGGTCAAAAGCTGTTCGGGGGGCTCCAAACCCTAAACCATTGCGACCATTTTGGTCAGAAAGGTCGTAATTTCCTTACACGAAATGGTCATAAAGCAAACAGCGCTAGTCTCCTGCCTTATTTCTAGTTGTTAACGACCAATATAGATGGTCATAGCCTTGTAAATTGTGGTGGGTTGCTATGACTAGGCGCCACCTCATCAGTTTTGCCCATGTGTCATGTCCATGTGGCAGTTTTTGCCCTAGGTTGTGAAGCAACCTATATTTCTATCATTCCCAAAATTCCCAAAAAATCTCATAAATTCTTTGGGTCATATCTTCGTCAAATATGTAAAAACCTTCCTTGCCTAGTTCAAAAATAATTCAAAAATATTCATTTTCCTATTCTGTTCAGAACAACAGTTTGTGAAGGAAGTACCACTTTGGCATGTCCAAATAGTATCCATTTTCTACAGTGCTTTCCTATGCCCAAATAACCATCCTCCACCAAATGCTAGCTCAATACATTCATTATTTTGAGCCGAGCTTCAACATTCGTAGTTATGTCCAGTGTGGTAGTTTGCAAAGCAAGTACCACCTAGGCTCCTCCTTTTGAGCTGAAAATTTGTGAAAACGGTCTTCTTAGTAACTGATCATCCTCACCCAAAACTCACGCCCATTAGCCATGTACATTTCCCGTACCGCTAATCAAACACTTGGCTGCTAATTCATGTTTGAGCATCGATCGGTCTCCTTGTGAGAATCTTATGCTGTAATTTTCTTCCTAGCACCAACCTGGGGAGTGCCCAACCCACTAGACATGCCTAGGCCGCCCAGAACACATGGCAACGCCACGGTCACGCGGTGACCACGCTGCGGGCATGCGAGTTTAGGCGCTCTAGAGTTGGGGCCCTCGGCCACCGCCCAAACCTCGATGTATCGCCACCAAACCATGTATTTATGATTAAATAGGTCCTTATGTAACTAGAAATGATTTTTGGAAAAGTTAAATAGCAAACTATGAGGCAGCTGCAGTTCAAATTTGACCCGCTTCCAGCTGAATCGGCAGAAATTTGTCTTTTTCACGAGAGGTGGATCAAAAAATTTTACACCCAACCATTTTGTCAATTGTGCATTAAATATGGCCTAGTATTTTATAAAAATGATTTGGTCCAATTTTGCAACAATTATTTGGTAGTTCGTTCACAAAAAAATATCCTTTCGGGCACTCGAAAAATGAATGGTTTTTTCGTCCAACGAAAATGAAAACTTCCTTAGGCAACATTGTTTGCCATTCCAATATGCACCCTTGTGCACAATATGAGATCATTTGAACAAACTATGCCATGAATGTGGCCACAAGATTGATCATTTGGCTTGAAAGCCATGAATCTTCACACTTCATAGCTCATTTCTGAGAACACTTTTTTAAAATAATTACCGTATTACAATTTTATTATTTTTCCTCGGAACTTGGCCACATATAATGACACAATGCGAAGGTTTCCCAATTATTTGATTTTTTTGGAATTTTTTATGCCCGTTTCAAAATGCGGTCAAAACGGCGGGAATGACCGTTCCTAGCTAGTGGTTGAATCTTGGAATTTTTTTTATATTTATATGATTAAATAGATACTTATGTACCTAGAAATGATTTTTGGAAAAAATAAATAGCAAACTACGAGGCAACTACAGTTCAAATTTGACCCGCTTCCAGCTAAATAGACGGAATTTTTTCTTTTTCACGAGAGGTGGATCAAAACTTTTTACACCCAACCATTTGGTCAATTGTGCATTAAATATGGCCTAGTATTTTAGAAAAATGATTTGGTGCAATTTTGCAACAATTATTTGGTAGTTCCTTCACAAAAAAACCTCATTTGGGGCAATCGAAAAATGGAAAATGTTTTTTTCGTCCAACGAAAATGAAAACTTCCTTAGACAACATTGTTTGCCATTCCAATATGCACTCTTGTGCATAATATGAGATCATTTGAACCAACTATGCCATGAATGTGGCCATAAGATTGATCATTTGGCTTGAAAGCCATTGATCTCCACACATGATAACTCGTTTCTAAGAACACTTTTTTATAATAATTGCCGTATTACAAGTTTGTTATTTTTCCTAGGAACTTGACCACATATGATGACACAATGCGAAGGTTTCCCAATTATTTGATTTTTTTGGAATTTTTTATGCCCGTTTCAAAATGCGGTCAAAACAGCGGGAATGACCGTTCCTAGCTAGTGGTTGAATCTTGGATTTTTTTTGCTGTTTTTATGATTAAATAGATACTTATGTACCTAGAAATGATTTTTGGAAAAAATAAAGAGCAAACTACGAGGCAACTATAGTTCAAATTTGACCCACTTCCAACTGAATAGACGGAAATTTGTCTTTTTCACGAGAGGTGGGTCAAAACTTTTTACACCCAACCATTTGGTCAATTGTGCATTAAATATGGTCTAGTATTTTATAAAAATGATTTGGTCCAATTTTGCAACAATTATTTGGTAGGTCCTTCACAAAAAAACCTCCTTTTGGGCACTCGAAAAATGGAAAATGGTTTTTTCATCCAACGAAAATGAAAACTCTCTGAGGAAACATTGTTTGCCATTCCAATATGCACTCTTGTGCACAATATGAGATCATTTGAACCAACTATGCCATGAATGTGGCCATAAGATTGATCATTTGGCTTGAAAGCCATTGATCTCCACACATGATAGCTCGTTTCTGAGAACACTTTTTTATAATAATTGTCGTATTACAAGTTTGTTATTTTTCCTAGAAACTTGACCACATATGATGACACAATGCGAAGGTTTCCCAATTATTTGATTTTTTTGGAATTTTTTATGCCCGTTTCAAAATGCGGTCAAAACGGCGGGAATGACGTTCCTAGCTAGTGGTTGAATCTTGGATTTTTTTTGATGTTTTTATGATTAAATAGATACTTATGTACCTAGAAATGATTTTTGGAAAAAATAAAGAGCAAACTACGAGGCAACTACAGTTCAAATTTGACCCGCTTCCAACTGAATAGACGAAAATTTGTCTTTTTCACGAGAGGTGGATCAAAACTTTGTACACCCAACCATTTGGTCAATTGTGCATTAAATATGGCCTAGTATTTTAGAAAAATGATTTTGTCCAATTTTGCAACAATTATTTGGTAGGTCCTTCACAAAAAAACCTCATTTGGGGCAATCGAAAATAGGAAAATGGTTTTTCCGTGCAAAGAAAAATGAAAACTCTCATAGACAACATTGTTTGTCATTCCTAGATGCACCTCGTGTAAATATTTGATAGCTTCTTCACAAAAAAATATTCATTTTGGACACTCAAAACATAAAAAATAAAATGCTGACATGATTTTACACTTTATTTTTATTTGACCACGACCAATTTTATATGGTCATAACATCCAATACTAGATGGTCATAATGTCATACACGCGTGCTGCATTCTGATTGGGCCATAGCCATCTCACGCGGATCATGCATCAAGCACCCTTGGATGCTCCTAGATCCAACGGTAGTCCTCACCGCCTCACCCTCTTACCCACCTAGCCCTAACACAACCACCCCCACGCCCCCCACGCCCCCACTTCTCCACCTTCTCTCCCGCACCCTTAGCCACCGCCGTCCCCTTTGGCCAAAACCCTAGCCGCCCCTGCCCCCGCACCATGGCCGGCCTCCACCCCTGCGTCGACGGCGAGGAGCCCAAGTCTCCACGCCTCCCCCCTCAAGTGGCTAGAAACCCACCAGAGGCGAGGAGAGCGCCGCTCCTCCTCTGTCTCTCTCGATTCCCAGCCCACCCACCCAACCCGCCGCCGCTGACCTCCATCCTCTCTGCCAACCCCGGCCACCGGCGACCTCTCCCCTCCCCTCCTCTCCCACGGCCGTGGTCGGACCCTCCTCGCTCGCGCACTAAACATAGCCGCACCGCACAGCCATGGCGAGATCCAGCAGCGGCCAGATCCAGCACCAGCTGCCAGATCCAGCACTAGGTGGGCGTGCGTGGAGCACACCGTTTGCCGCCATGGGAGCGCTCAAGGAGGCCCACCTCGCCACTGTCGCCGCGTGCGTGTGCGACGACGACGATGAGGAGGATCTTCTGGTGGAGCTCGGCGGCGGGAAGGCGCCGGGGGACACCATGGAGCTGACGGTGCGCGTGCTGCTGGTGGGGATCGGCGATGACGACCGCCGAGAGGGGCTGCACAGGATGCCCAAGAGCGTCGCCAAGGCCTTCCCCGACGACACCCGAGGTATAACCCGTGGATTGCGCATGCTCGCGTTCGTTCCCTGTTTTGACCATTTGATGGAAGCGTCCAAGTCGAGCACTCCTCGTTCATTAGCGCACTCTGAATGTTTTCTTTCTCAGCGTACGTGTAAAGAACTTAGACTTAGACATGAAAGATTGCATTGTCTTTCTTAAGTACTCCTCGTTCGTTAGCGCACTTTCAATGTTGTTCATGCGTATGTGCTTTTGTCAGCGTCCGTGTAAAGAACGAAGCCTCATGTGTTCCATTTACCTATAGTTTTTGTTCCCATGATAGTATTTCACCAAGATTGTTAAACATAGGCTTTGTGGGCCAACATGTGACTTGTCTTGACTGATGTACGTGCACCGGTGAGCGCCGATGACTTATCTTTTTCAAGGTTGACTTGCCTTAACAAGTAGTACTCCATTTCCGTTTCATAGTCTACACCGGCTGAATCAACACCTTGTCTGTTGGTTGTTTACTTACTACTAGGCCCAGGTTGACCTGCCTTAACAAGCATATCTCCATTTCCTATTCTGTTCTGGCTGAATGAATGCATCAAACCCTTGTCTGTGTGGCCTTGAGCGCCAGATTGCCTCTTGCTGTCATCGTTGCTACAAGCAAGATTTTCTGGGTCTCGACAACAATGGGAAAGGGAACGACAAGCATGCCGCCACCGCCATGACGAGTCATGATCATGGCCGCACTCCGTCTTACTCCGTTGATCCTGCATGGTACATGGACACTGGAGCTACCAACCACCTCACCGGTGAGATGGGTAAACTCTCTACTCAGGAGCCATATCGTGGTCATGATCTGGTGCACACCGCCAGTGGAGTAGGTATGCGCATCTCCCATGTTGGTCAGGCCTCTCTCCTTGCACACAATTTTTGCACATTGCATCTATCTAATGTCCTTCGTGTTCCTTCTGCTACGCGTAGTTTGTTGTCCATTCCTAAACTTACTCGTGATAATAATGTCCTTGCTGAGTTTCACCCTTTTCGTTTCTTTATCAAGGATCGGGACACGAGGGCCGTCTACTTAGCAGTCGTCTTCGCCATGGCCCGTATGCACTTGATGCGTCGCGCCCACCTTCCATGCCGTCCTCTCCTCAGGTGTTCGGTGGTGTTCTTGTGTCGCCTACACACCGGCATGCGCGCCTTGGTCACCCGGCGGCTCCCATAGATCGACATGTTTTGCATCGTCATGATCTATAAGTTGTGTCCAATAAAACTGCTGAAACTATTTGTGATGCCTGTCAGCAGGGTAAGAGTCATCAACTTGTTTTTTCAGAGTCTAGTCATGTTGTAAAACATCCTCTTGATCTTGTGTTTTCTGATGTATGGGGTCATGCCCAGACATCTGTTAGCGGTCACAATTATTATGTCAGTTTCATTGTTGCTTACAGTCATTTTACTTGGTTATATCTTATTAAGCGTAAGTCTGATGTGTTCGATGTCTTCATTCAGTTTCAAGCACACGTTGAGCGTCTTCTTAAGCAGAAAATCATCCATGTCCAATCAGACTGGGGGGTGAATACCACAACCTCAACTCGTTTTTTAACAAACTTGCGATTTCGCACCACGTGTCATGTCCTCATACACATCAGCAGAATGGTACTGCCGAGCGTAAGCATCGTCATCTTGTTGAAACTGGCCTAACCTTGCTAGCTCATGCATCCGTCCCGTTTCGGTTCTGGAGTGATTCTTTCTCCACAACTTGTTTTCTCATAAATAGGCTTCCCTCGAGACTTCTGAAAATGCAAACCCCGCTTGAACTTATGCTTAATGAGATTCCAGACCACACATTCTTCAAAGTGTTCGGGTGTGCATGTTGGCCTCACCTATCACTAGTGAAGAACCGGCCTTTAGTGCCGGTTCGTGACGGCCTTTAGTGCCAGTTCGCCAACCGGCACTAAAAAGTGGGGACTAAAGGTCCCCCCCCTTTAGTACCGGTTCGTCAACCAACCGGTACTAAATGTTTGTTTTTTTAGTTTTTCCTTTATTTTTGTGTTTTCAATTTAATTTAGTGATTGTTTTACATTATCATGAGTTGTTAACTCATTAGGTGAAAGTATAAGTGATCAAGTAATTTAATTTAGTTTTTCCTTTAGTTTCGACAGAAGGATCTAGCAAGCTAGCTATAAGTGATCAAGTATATGCCATATCGATATTATACTTGATCACCTAATTAGGTGATCAAGTATAATATATATGGATATGGCATATATATACTTGATCACTTAGGTAGGATCCATCCAGCTGAAACTAATATGTGGTTTCTTTCATTAAATGATATAATAACTCATCATCATCATCATATTGATATAAAAACTCTTACATCATATCATCAACATGAGTATATGTATACTCTACAAGCTAGCATATAATCAGCATTATATCATCAGCATCATATCATCAACATGATATTATAAGCGTTCACATATATATATATATATATATATATATATATATATATATATATAACACCACAAAAGCAAATCACTATTTGAGATTAAGTTCAGAACGAAGAACACGGACATGAAAGGACAAGTACTAAGAGCAGCATGAACTAGCTAAATTACTCCTGCTAGCTACTCTCTCTCTCTCTCTCTCTGGTAAAATAGCATAGAACATGTATAGCTCTCCTGAATCATCATACTGGAGCATGCAGATGAACCTGTCTCCTAATCGTGGGCTGCGCTTCTCATTGCTGCCCCCTAATACTTCTCTGCGATCGTTAACAATTTTCCTCCAATCTTTCACTATTAAGCATTCATCGCTTCTAGAAATCCTGAATGCATTCATGTGCAATACAGGATATCTTGGCCGTAAGCTAACAATTGACATGCGACCTTTAGTCTCGATCCCCTGAGGCACAACTGTCATCGGGTGTCCCTGTTGAAGAACATCGTATAGTACTTAATTAATATACTTAGCAATGAAAGTTTAGCAAAAAAAATTATGTATGCAAAAGATGCACTGAGGACAAATAGAAAAAATCTTACCATCATTCCTAAATAGATGTGACCGTAGTTCAATACCATCACTATTGGTCACACGTTTTGAGTACTAACATTTCTAAGTGCAGGAAGAAAATTTGTCTTGACAGTATGAAGATCCTCAAGCCATGAAATATAATGACTTATCTCCTTGCAGTTTAGTTCAGCTCCGGGACAGTAGTAGGTCATGTCCACCAAGCGCCGGACATGTTTGCTTGAATGGAAATAAGCTGTCAATAGAAATTAGTTGTCAATTATTTTTGAATAAGCAATATCAAAGACAAAAATATAGTTGAGAAGAACTCACATAATGGTAGAACTAGAGGCATCTGCACATCGACCCATATGTTTCTATTACCTTCAATATCATCTTCCGGACGAATATCAAAAGTGATAATCATACCAGGCTCAAATGCATAAGGCTTGCATAGTGCTTGCCAAGTTTTGCATTCAAAATAGGTGTACGTGTGTGCATTGCATACTTTGACGTTGAAAGTATAACCATGCTCAGTTTTCAGGTAAACTCTCTTTACCTCCATAGTTTCCATATCCTTGAAACCTATCTTATCCAAGACAAAAATTCTTGCATGGCAGGGGATGCGCTAGTAGAATCGTGAAAATTAAAAATTATAAGTCAGGCAAATGAAGCATATATAAGTCATGCTTAATTACGAAAACAGACTTGCCGTTGTGACTTACTGTATCGAATTCGAAGGTCTCATCCAGTTTGATGCTGAATCGCCTATCATCAACAAGGAAACTTCTGTCGCACTGGCCGCTCCGGTCTTCACAGTATTCGCACATAATGAAATTTTTTCCGTCATCAGACGACATTTCCTATGTTTATATTAGGCGAAACATTAAACACTTACTAAAAATAAACTAGTTCTATTAATTCAACTAGTTCAACTAAACATTTTCTGAAAATAAACTAGTTATATTAATTCAATTACTTCAACTAAGCATTTATTAAAAATAAACTAGTTCTATTAATTCAACTAGTTCAACTAAACATTACTAAAAATAAACTAGTTCTATTAATTCAACTAGTTAAACTAAACATTTACTAAAAATAAACTATTTCTATTAATTTAACTAGTTCAACTAAACATTTACTAAAAATAAACTAGTTATATTAATTCAATTAGTTCAACTAAGCATTTACTAAAAATAAACTAGTTCTATCAATTCAACTAGTTCAACTAAACATTCACTAAAAATAAACTAGTTATATTAATTCAATTTGTTCAACTAAGCATTTACTAAAAATAAACTAGTTCTATTAATTCAAGTAGTTCAACTAAACATTTACTAAAAATAAACTAGTTCTATTAATTCAACTAATTCAACTAAACATTTACTAAAAATAAACTAGTTCTAATTCAACTAATTCAACTAAACATTTACTAAAAATAAACTAGTTATATTAGTTAATTCATCTAAACAATAGAAAACAAAAAATAAGTAAAATATATGTGTGTGTATGTCTATGCCGGTTTGTGTTGTGTGTGTGTGTGTATGTGTGTATGCGTGTGTGCATGTATGTGTGTGTGTAGTGTGTGTGTGTGTGTGTGTATGCGTGTGTGCGTGTATATATGTGTGTGTAGTGTGTGTGTATGTGTGTATGCGTGTGTGTATGGAGCAGGCGCGTACGGCGGTGGGAGCGGCGACAACGGGCGGCGAGGGCGGCGGCCGGGGATGGCGACGAGACGGGCGGCAGGGACGGCGACGAGACAGCCGGGCGACGGGGGCGGCGACGATGACGGGCGGCGGGGCGCGCGGCGACGACGGGGACGACGACGACGTGCGACGGGGGCGACGGCACGGGGGCACAGCGGCATCAGCGTCGGAGATCGAGATGTCGCGCGAGAGAAAAGTGGAACGAAGTCGACGATAACAGAATTTTTGTAAGTGACATATATATATGAGAGGCCTTTAGTACCGGTTGGTGGCACCAAACGTTACTAAAAATCGCTTTTGGCCAGGCGAAGCGGCGGGAAACTAGGGCCTGTAGTACCGGTTGGTTGCTCCAACCGGTACTAAAGGGAGACACATTAGTACCGGTTGGAGCCACCAACCGGTACAACTGGTCATGCGCTGCCACCCGCAGTGCGCTACTTTTAGTCCCACCTCGCCGAGCAAAGGGCAGCCGCACTGGTTTATAAACCCAGCCGTGGTTGCCCTTTTGAACTCCTCTATATAGCAGGCTTCTGGGCCTAACTAGGGCGCGCTACCCTGTGATCCTGCTGGCCCTTCTGGGCATGTATTTGCACACCCTAGGTCTGGCAGGCTCACCGGGTAGCGCCCCAACATTTTTTTATATAATTTTTTTTCCAGCATTATTTATTTTCTTCTATTTATTTTTGAGTAATTTTTTTATATAGTTTTTTTCCGCTTTATTTTTTTCTTCTATTTATTTCTGAGTAGTTTTTTTGCTGTATTCAGTTTCTTTGTGAATATTTTTGCTTTATATAATTATTTTTCTTGTCTGCATTACTTTTTTCTTCTATTTATTTTTGAGTAATTTTTTATATATTTTTCCTTTTTTGCTTTATTTTTTTCTTCTATTTATTTCTGAGTAGTTTTTTGCTGTATTTAGTTTCTTTGTGAATATTTTTGCTTTATATAATTTATTTTCTTTCCTGCATTATTTATTTTCTTCTATTTATTTTTGAGTAGTTTTTTATATAGTTTTTTCTTTTCTGCTTTTTCAGAGTTCGTTTTGCTTTGATTTACTGTTTCACGATCATTTCTCTTCCTCTTCTTCTTCTTCTTCTTCTTCCTCTTCTTCTTCTTCTTCTTCTTCTTCTTCTTCTTCTTCTCCTTCTTCCTCTTATTCCTCTTCTTCTTCTTCTTCCTCTTCTTCCTCTTCTTCTTCTTCTTCTCCTTCTTCCTCTTATTCCTCTTCTTCTTCTTCTTCCTCTTCTTCCTCTTCTTCTTCTCTTATTCTTCTTCTTCTTCTTCTTCTTCTTCTTCGTCTTCTTCTTCTTCTTCTTCTTCTCCTTCTTCCTCTTATTCCTCTTCTTCTTCTTCTTCTTCTTCTTCCTCTTCTTCCTCTTCTTCTTCTTCTTCTTCTCCCTCTTCTCCCTCTTCCTCCTCTTCCTCTTCTTCCTCTTCTGCTTCTTCTTCTTCTTCTTCTTCTTCTTCTTCTTCTTCTTCTTCTGTTCTTCTTCTTCCTTTTTATATAGTTTGGGAAGTAACACAGAAAAAATACATTGATCAGTACGGCCTTTCAGCCAAAACATGCTACTGCTACAGAGATCTTCCTTTTTATATAGTTTGAGAAGTAACACAGAAAAAATACATTGATCAGTACCGCCTTTCAGCCAAAACATGCTACTGCTACACAGAAGTACATAAAAAATACATTGATCATCAATGATCTTTTTGTATAGAATCTAAATTGTCAATAGGAATCTACCATCGATTTAAGAACTCGCGAAGACTCCTATTGCACCCTCAGATCCTACACATAGAGTTCAATGAAGACCAAATGCTTGTGATAGTTTGAGAAGTAACATATTTAAGGTGGTCAAATTCTTGCTAGGGAAGCGAGGTGGGACTAAAAGTAGCCCCTGCCACAACCTCTTTAGTACCGGTTCGTGCCACGAACCGGTACTAAAAATGCTGGTGCCCGGCTAGCATCTTTAGTACCGGTTCGTGGCACGAACCGGTACTAAAGATTCACAATGAACCGGTATTAAAGGTCTCCTCCCGCCTAGTCATTTGAACCGGCACTAATGGACGCATTAGTGCCGGATCATATGCAAACCGGTACTAATGTTTCTCATATTTGACCCTTTTTCTACTAGTGTATGTCCATACAACAAGCACAAGCTAGAGTTTCGGTCTAAGAAGTGTGTTTTTCTCGGGTATAGTTCTCTTCACAAAGGGTACAAGTGCTTACATGTTCCTACCAACCACGTGTACATCTCTCGTGACGTTGTGTATGATGAAAATGTATTCCCTTTTTGTGCACTTCCGACTAACCTTACCATTTCCTCAAGTGTCTGGCGTCAACATCATTGATTCCAAGTGGGTTTTCAAAGTCAAGAGACATGCTGATGGATCCATTGAACACTACAAGGCACGGTTAGTTGCCAAGGGCTTCAAACAGAGGTATGGTCTTGATTATGAAGACACGTTCAGTCCAGTCATCAAGCCTACTACCATTCAATTACTATTGTCTCTTGCGGTTACTCGCGGATAGTTCCTTCGTCAGCTTGATGTGTGGAATGCTTTGCTACATGGCATTCTGGAGGAGGAGGTTTATATGCGTCAGCCGCCTGGTTTTGTGGATTCGACACGACCTCATCATCTCTGTCGTCTGGTTAAGGCACTGTATAGACTCAAACAGGCTCCTTGTGCATGGCATGCTTGCCTTGGATCTGTTCTTCGGGCTCTTGGATTTACTCCCTCCACTGCTGATACGTCACTGTTTCTCCTATAGCGCCCTGCGGTACGATGTATCTCTTCGTTTATGTTGATAATATCATTCTCATTAGTTCTTCTGCTGCTGCTGCTGATCGCCTTGTGATTGCTCTCCGTGATGATTTTGCTGTCAAGGATTTAGGTGCTCTTCATTTTTTTTCTTTGGTCTTGAGGTTTCACGGTCCTCTGCTGGTTTGACTCAGAAAAAAGTACTCCTTGGACTTGTTGCGCCGTGCTGGAATGCTCAAATGCAAACATGTTAACACTCCGATGTCTGCCACTGATCGGTTGTCTGCTCTTGATGGTGACTCTCTCTCGTCTGATGATGCTACTGAGTATCGCAGTATCATTGGTGGTCTGCAATACCTTACTATTACCAGGCCTGATATCTCCTATGCAGTCAACCGTGTCTGTCAGTTTCTGCATGCGCCCAGGATGTCTCACTGGTCAGCTATGAAGCGTATTTTGCGCTATGTCAGTCTTACTGACTCCTATGGTTTGCTTCTTCAGTCTGCACCGTCGTATGAGCTCTCGGCTTTTTCTGTTACAGACTGGGCTGGTAGTCCTGATGACAGGCGAATCCTCTTCCACAACCACGGTTTGTAGGCTGTAGGCGCAATCTTAACTTGCTTTGTACTTCAGGACATAGTTAAAATTGAGGAGGTGTTAGACTGTATATACATAGTCTCTGTATACATATACTATAACATTGTATTGTACCACTTGGCTACCTCTATATAATGAGAAAGCCAGATCCCAGGTTAGGGATGTCGAGCAGTTCCCAAATCATATGTCTTATAATGGAGCCATCAATTGTGGGTGGCAAGTGCACATGGCGTCTTCTTTCTTGAGGGCCGCCCGTGAGCTCTCGGTAACAGGTGTGTAAACCGAGTATTTTTGTTTGCCGAATTTTTTGAGAGCTTTGGTAAAGGGTGACAATTGCCGAGTCCCGGTCTTTTTCGAGAGTTGTACTAAGCAAGGTGATTTGCTACGGATTTCCCAGTAGTGATTCAATAGAGTGTCCTTTCTTGAAATATAAACTCGTAGCATTGCATTATTGTAGAACAAACAAAAACAATTATACAATTAGCCACCACCTGCATGTTACCGTCATCGCTCCTGTCATCAGAGTCAAACAATGTTTTGCAGTACATGAGAGACGATGAAGCGATCAAACCGAGTAGATCTGGCTTGAGTACCACGGCGGCATAATCCACTATCAAACAACAATGACAAGCTTAACTAACTACTCCTAACCAACTCACGAGACATCTTAACTTCTCCGACCCACTTTCCAAGCCATCTATCACAACGTCAGCATTTTGAGCATTTCTTCAGATCGGAATCTTCCCAGGAAGCCCCGCAGCCGTCGGGCTCAAGCAGAGGCATTCGTTCATTGACCAGGCTTGCGTACGTCGGACAAAGAATCATTTTCCTTTATAGTCGCCAATGTTAAAAGGGAGAGAGGGATTTGGTGTAAATCGTTGTTGTATTGCTTGAGCCTCATGGGCATATATATAGGAGTACATGATCATCTTGGAGTACAAGGCAAGGTAGAATAATATCCTATGCTATCCTAGTTTTCCTAATAATCACGATACTCAACATCCCCTAGCAGTCAAAACGGTAGCGACGCAGACGGTGGGACTGGAGAAGAATCCAAAGGCAAGCCGACGGACACCCCCCGCAGTCGTAACGGTCTATGCATCGCGGAGTTGTGGGTGGAGTGAAAACCGATGAGGTTGCTCAAGCATTCGGAAGCCCTTTGTGCCGTTTGTCGATGTAGCCGAGAGCGTAGGGTGGTGTAGCCGTAGTCGAGGTAGCCGTGCGAAGAACACCGTGGTCGGTGTCGAGTCGGGGGTCGCCGGTGTCGAGGTAGTCACCGTGGAGCCGCGAAAGAAGAGCAGCAGCGGCGGCAGCCTAAGGAGGAGGCGGCGGCGGCTAGAGAAGGAGCGCGCTGTGGTGCTCGAAGTAGGAAATAATGAACCCAACAGCGTGACGAAGACCGGCGCGGACGGTGATGTTCCCGAGCCAAGGGAGGCGGCGCGGCGCATATCACGTGGAAGTCAACGCGCGTGGATGGCGGTGGACCGCGGGCCGCAACGTTACGACCCGAAGAGGCGATGCAACGGCGGCGGGCAGGTCAGGGCGGCGGCGCGGAAGACCTCAGGGCGGTTGTAGTGATCGCGTGTCACGCTCGCTACGGCCCGACGGGACGACGCATCGGCGGCACGAGGTTTGCTGCAGCCTCAGGGACGGTCCCAAGCGGACGGCCTTAGGGCGGCGGTTGACCGCGGGCCGCGGCACTACGGCCCGAAAGGGCGACGCAGCGGCAGCGCGCGGGTCGGTGCAGCCGCGGAGAGAACCACGGGGCGACGGCAAGGACCGCGTGCCACGCTCGCTACGATCCGATGGGGCGACGCAGCGGCAGCGCGAGGGTCGGTGCAGCCACGAGGACGGCCTGGAGCGGACGGCATTGGGGCGACGGTAGACCGCGGGCCGCGGCGCTATGGCCGAAAGGGGCGACGCAGCGGCAGCGCGTGGATCAATGCAGCCGGGGAACCATAAGGCGGCGATGCTGCGGTCCGAAGGGACGACGCAGCTGCAGCCTGTTGCTCAATCGGTGAAGGCGCGCTGTACTCGGAGATGATCTTCAATCTTAAAGAGATCCTGCACGTCACACAGCGTGGGACAGATTAGGAGTACGCGAGCGGCCGCCACGAACACGCTGCATTGCCGTGTACAGGAGGGCTGATAGGCATGTACGTTCGTACATGAGCAACCGCACATACATGGGACACAACATGTGCATGCAGAGGCGTCACACGGAAGGATTGGCCAGCCAGGGTCAGCGCTCGCAGGGAACCACGCCAGCGCGGGCACGTGATGAGGACGAGAGGCCGGCGCTCGACGCGCTAGCGGCCGCCTATCCGCGCAGCTGCGTGCGTGAAGCCCGTGCATTATGTGGCGATCAATCCAGTCCAAGATGATGAAGATGTCAACGAAACGGACACGTGTTGAGACGACGAATGGCAGTGGGCGACGCAAACCGATCTATAGGTCGGAGAACCAAAAAAGAAGCGCCGATCAAGACGACCGGCGTGAGAGAGAAAACCCGTATCAAGGATCGGGAAAAAGACTCTCTAGGGCAGCCGATCAACAAGATCGGCGGACGAACCCTAGGTACGGGTCAGGCGGCCCCCGGCAGCGGTCATGGAGGTCGACCGCCCCGGGGGCAGCGCGGGTGCAGAAGCGGCGGCGGCTAGGGTTTAGAACCCAGAAGCTGATACCATGTTAAAAGGGAGAGAGGGATTTGGTGTAAATCGTTGTTGTATTGCTTGAGCCTCATGAGCATATATATAGGAGTACATGATCATCTTGGAGTTCAAGGCAAGGTAGAATAATATCCTATGCTATCCTAGTTTTCCTAATAATCACGATACTCAACAGCCAACTTATAAAGCTCGGTCAGCAGGAGTTACAGGTGCAGAGCTGTAGCTAGCAAACAAGCAACAAGAACAAGAAGCATAAGACTCGATCAACTTGTATTGACAAGATTTGATGGCGCGTGGGAAGGTGACCGAGTGGATTCGGAAGCGTACAATGCCAAGGAAGCCGGCGACTAAGCGACAGAGCGGGACCAGCGGCGCATCGGAACCGATACTATGGAGCAAGGCGGCACGTGAGAGCTGCAGCAGTGCCTCTGGCGTGGCACCGGCGCCGATGCCTAGGAATGCGGCGGTGAGCGGTAGCGGAAATGGTGCCGGTGCGCTACCGGCGCATTCGAAGTCCCGGGTGAGCGCCTTCCTATCGATGCTTATGAGGTGGCGGCCGCGCCTGACGTGCTGGCCGTGCTATGCGAGCAGGTGGTGTACCACCTGATGTGGGTGGTGGAGTCTGTGGTGCTGGTTGGGATGCTCTGCTTCTTCCTCATGCGCTTCGGCTTCAAGCAGCTCTGAGCTCATTCCTCCAATTGCCGCCATGGCGTTGAGGGTGGAGGACAAAGAAGCAGCTTGCGTTGAGTGTTTCTTCGTTCATTTTTCTTCCCTTTGTGCAGATTCGTTTGCCTTTTTTCTGTGACTTTCAATGATTCAATCCCTAAAGAAGTAGTAAATGCCCTCAGCACCACTCTTGTGTATAGAGAAATTTCTTCATTGGTTCCAGCTAAATGGAAATGTTTCATGATCATAAGAGGTATTTATACTTTTAGTCTATCAAACTTGGGATACCCTCGCTCAACTCCGAAGGCCTCGCTTGCTTTTCTTAGCAATGCCAAACCAGACCATTTGTCACATGTACAGTTCATGTATTCTCTAGCGCTGGTCTTTAAAAGGATCAGCCAGGTCGCGAGCCATCGGATCCATCGTGCACTAACTGTCTGATCCATGAGGTTTGAACATGGATCATGTTGCACTCAGAGGTTGCACTATGGGCCATGTTGCGCTAAGAGATTTGCACACGAGTGCTTTGCAACATAATCCATGTTGCGCTCACAACATGACCCACATTGTGCCCAGTTGTCGCCACCAGGCAATACCGGTGCCCACAAAAACATCTCCGGCGGCGCCTCCCTCAACTGCTTGAATGATGAAAAAAGCCATGCTCGATGGCGTCCCGTGGCAACACGGCGACACCTCACATCATCGTTATCTGATGCACTACTCCGCTCGCAATAACGTCGTGACCGGAAACAGACGGTGGTGTTGTTCTTGTAACCACCCCTACTGCTGGCGGCAGCCACCCTCCTTTGATCAATAATGTGGTAGTGGTGGTCATGGTCAAACGGTAGCCCCCGAGCATGGGACATCTGCATTCCATGGTGTCTTACCAGAAGGAGAGACCCATGAGCTAGGTACATGAGAGAAAGAGAAAAGAGGACGGGCACTCGGGGGAGGCATGGGCCACCGCGGAGTTTCGGCCATAGAGAAAGATAGAAGAAAGGAGGCTGAGGAAAAAACAAATGGATGCGAACTGTTCCGACCAAGATAAGTTGGGGGAGAAATAGTGGTACACAGGGCTAGCCAAGTTGCGTGGCATGCTGGCGATGCTGCCATTTGATTGAAGGATCGGCCAACTGAGACTACTCATAGCTAGTGGGGGTATAATAGTTAGTAACATGTCTGCCATATAGGAAAAACAGTTGATGTCCCAAGTAACTAAAGAGAAGAGGGAGAAATAGAGTAACATAATACTCCCTTTCGTTTATAGGGTTTACCTCAAAAAAATTACTTCAGGAAAACGAGCGTTAAGTCTCATTTCAATAAAAATGAGACTGCCATATACGTAAACATAATTATTTCAGGAAAACAAGCACATTAATTGAGTATTTTTGCAAACTAGAAAAAATATATCATTCACCATATATCTTGGTTGGTAAGACTTTTGAATCATGTCCTCTGAACCGGAAGGGTGGGAGTATGTTACATAGCACTTCCCAATGAAAAGTGATTCTACAACACTACTAGGGAAGAGCCTAGCAGTAGCGCTAGTTTTCACTACTAGGGAAAACCTTATACACAGAAATTTAGCAGCTATGTTGCATGGATACTTGGATATGTATCAGATACGCGATACGGGGATACGCCCAATACACCAATTTTCTAATAACATGGATACGGGGATACGTTTACATATAGATATTACATGTATGAATTATCAGAAGTATGAAAAAAAATGAGGAGCTTCCAGGTCAAAGCATGCCTCAATAGGATTACCCCCTTTCTTTTCTTGCACTTGGTTCACTTTCATCAATTGGCAGTGGGATTTCACTAGGTTTGCTGTTTCAATCAGTGCATCGACTCTCTATTGCTCACCTCTGAATCGAACAAGGGTTTGAGGTATCCAAAACGTATCACGGAAGTATCCCAGGAGTATCAAACATTATTTTCTTTTTTAATTAAAAATCGAGGGATACTTACGGGATACATATCGGGCTGTATTGGGGCAGTATCCGAGTATCGGGGCAGTATCCGGCTGAATACACACGCTTTCTGAAGTATCCGCGCAACGTAGTTTAGTAGTAGCGTGGGTCAAAAAAGGGCGCTAGTGCTAAATAACAGTAACGCGTGAGCAAAAAAGGCGCTACAGATAAAATTGTAGCAGTAGTGCGTGCCCGTGTAAAAGCGCTACTACTAATATTTCCATTGCTAAGAAGATAGGCTACGCATAGCAGTAGCGGGCTTGGAAGAAGCGCGCTACCACTACTAGTACATAGGTAGTAGCGCGTTTCCTACGAAAAGCGCTACTGCTAATGGAAGTGAAATAAAATGAAAACAAATATAAAAGTAAATAAAAATGAAAGAAATAGAAAAAGGAGAAAGGAAAAAATAAAATCTAAAGTAAAATAAATGAAAAAGCGAAAAAAAGGAGAAGGCATAGCAGTAGCGTCTATTCCTAAGAGGCGCTATAGCTAATGTAGCTGCAGCGCGTTTCCTAGACCCCCACTATAGAAACAGAAAAGGAAATAAGAAAATGGAAGGAAATTACATAGCTATAGCAGTAGCGCGTTTTGCTAAAACCGCTATAGCTACCTTAGCTATAGCGCGTTTTGCGAAACGCGCTACCTCTAAGTTTGACTTAACCAAAAAACTGTTTCCCCTCGGCCACCACTTCTCCCCCAAATCCCTCGACCCACCCCGCCGCCGTCTCCCCGATTCGCTATCGCCCCACTTCGCTGCCATCTACTGCCGACGTCGACGCCCCAGAGCCACCAGAGTCGTGCACCGTGGATGCCACCGGAGCCGCCCCCAATGCCATGGAGCCGCGCGACCTCATCAACGCCACCGGAGCCGCCGTCGACGCCACCAGATCCTCCCTCGCCACAACTGCCTCCTCGCCGTCACCGGAGACGCCCCTGCCTCCGTCGCCACCACTGCCTCCCTCGCCACCAGTGGAGCCATCCTCTGTAAGCCCCCACCCCTCCTCTCTCTCTCTCTCTCATGCATATATAGCACAAACACTGGACAGAGAACCTAGGTTAACTAGTTTAATTAGGTTAATTATCTAGGTTAGTGCAAACATTTAGTTAGGGCTTTGACATAGAACTAATTAGGTTAACTACTTTAATTAGGTTAATTATCTAGGTTAGTGCAAAATTTTAGTTAGGGTTTTGACAGGGAACTAGTTAGATTAACTAGTTTAATTAGGTTAATTATCTAGGTTAGTGCAAAAATTTATTTAGGGCTTTGACAGAGAACTAGCTACATTAACTAGTTTAATTAGGTTAATTATCTAGGTAAACTAGATTAACTAACTAGGTTAAATAGGTAGGTTAATTAGGTTTGTTAGATTAACAAGCTAGGTTAAGTAGGTTGGCTAGGTTAGAGCAAAATTTAACTTTAGAGCATTAGGTCAGAAGGGTTAGAGAAATGGAGTTTCTTTGCAATTTAATTGGGTTCTATCCTAGGTAGGGGAGGGTTAGAGAAAATAATGTGTGGGCGTGTGTGTCTGTGTGTGTGAGGAATAGCTAGATCAACATAATTTGGGTTCTGTCCTAGGCAGAGAAGTGTTTAGTGAGGTCATTTTGCAAAGGTTTTTGATTTTTGAAAAGACCACTATTTTTAAAGGAAAATAATTTACAAGCTAGCATATCATCAACATGAGTATATGTATACTCTACAAGCTAGCATATCATCAGCATTATATCATCAGCATCATATCATCAACATGATATATAAGCGTTCATATATATATATATATATATATATATATATATATATATATATATATATATATATATATATATATATATATATATATATATAACACCACAAAAACAAATCACTATTTGAGATTAAGTTCAGAACGAAGAACACGGATATGAAAGGATAAGTACTAAGAGCAGCATGAACTAGCTAAATTACTCCTGCTAGCTACTCTCTCTCTGGTAAAATAGCATAGAACATGTATAGCTCTCCTGATTCATCATACTGGAGCATGCAGATGAACCTGTCTCCTAATCGTGGGCTGCGCTTCTCATTGCTGCCCCCTAATACTTCTCTGCGATCGTTAACAATTTTCCTCCAATCTTTCACTATTAAGCATTCATCGCTTCTAGAAATCCTGAATGCATTCATGTGCAATACAGGATATCTTGGCCGTAAGCTAACAATTGACATGCGACCTTTAGTCTCGATCCCCTGAGGCACAACTGTCATCGGGTGTCCCTGTTGAAGAACATCGTATAATACTTAATTAATATACTTAGCAATGAAAGTTTAGCAAAAAAATTATGTATGCAAAAGATGCACTGAGAACAAATAGTAAAAATCTTACCATCATTCCTAAATAGATGTGACCGTAGTTCAATACCATCACTATTGGTCGCACGTTTTGAGTACTAACATTTCTAAGTGCAGGAAGAAAATTTGTCTTGACAGTATAAAGATCCTCAAGCCATGAAGCATAATGACTTATCTCCTTGCAGTTTAGTTCAGCTCCGGGACAGTAGTAGGTCATGTCCACCAAGCGCCGGACATGTTTGCTTGAATGGAAATAAGCTGTCAATAGAAATTAGTTGTCAATTATTTTTGAATAAGCAATATCAAAGACAAAAATATAGTTAAGAAGAACTCACATAATGGTAGAACTGGAGGCATCTGCACATCGACCCATATGTCTCTATTACCTTCAATATCATCTTCCGGACGAATATCAAAGGTGATAACCATACCAGGCTCAAATGCATAAGCCTTGCATAGTGCTTGCCAAGTTTTGCATTCAAAATAGGTGTACGTGTGTGCATTGCATACTTTGACGTTGAAATTATAACCATCCTCAGTTTTCAGGTAAACTCTCTTTACCTCCATAGTTTCCATATCCTTGAAAACCTATCTTATCCAAGATAAAAATTCTTGCATGGCAGGGGATGCGCTAGTAGAATAGTGAAAATTAAAAATTATAAGTCAGGAAAATGAAGCATATATAAGTCATGCTTAATTACGAAAACAGACTTGTCGTTGTGACTTACTGTATCGAATTCGAAGGTCTCATCCAGATTGATGCTGAATCGCCTATCATCAACAAGGAAACTTCTGTCGCACTGGCCGCTCTGGTCTTCACAGTATTCGCACATAATCAAAATTTTTTCGTCATCAGACAACATTTCCTATGTTTATATTAGGCGAAACATTAAACACTTACTAAAAATAAACTAGTTCTATTAAGTCAACTAGTTCAACTAAACATTTACTAAAAATAAACTAGTTATATTAATTCAATTAGTTCAACTAAGCATTTACTAAAAATAAACTAGTTCTATTAATTCAACTAGTTCAACTAAACATTACTAAAAATAAACTAGTTCTATTAATTCAACTAGTTAAACTAAACATTTACTAAAAATAAACTAGTTCTATTAATTCAACTAGTTCAACTAAATATTTACTAAAAATAAACTATTTATATTAATTCAATTAGTTCAACTAAGCATTTACTAAAAATAAACTAGTTCTATCAATTTAACTAGTTCAACTAAACATTCACTAAAAATAAACTAGTTATATTAATTCAATTAGTTCAACTAAGCATTTACTAAAAATAAACTAGTTCTATTAATTCAACTAGTTCAACTAAACATTTACTAAAAATAAACTAGTTCTATTAATTCAACTAATTCAACTAAAAATAAACTAGTTCTATTAATTCAACTAAAAATAATCTAGTTCTATTAATTCAACAAATTCAACTAAACATTTACTAAAAATAAACTAGTTCTAATTCAACTAATTCAACTAAACATTTACTAAAAATAAACTAGTTATATTAATTAATTCATCTAAACAATAGAAAACAGAAAATAAGTAAAAAAATATGTGTGTGTATGTGTATGCCTGTGTGTGTAGTGTGTGTGTGTGTGTATGTGTGTATGTGTGTGTGCGTGTATGTGTGTGTAGTGTGTGTGTGTATGTGTGTATGCGTGTGTGCATGTATATATGTGTGTGTAGTGTGTGTGTGTATGTGTGTATGCGTGTGTGTATGGAGCGGGCGCGTACGGGTGGCGAGAGCGGCGACGACGGGCGGCGGCCGGGGATGGCGACGAGACGGGCGGCGGGGACGGCGACGAGACGGCCGGGCGACGGGGGCGGCGACGACGACGGGTGGCGGGGGCGCGCGGCGACGACGGGGACGATGACGACGGGCGGCGGGGGCGGCGAGGGCGGCGGGGACGGCGACGACGTGCGGCGGGGGCGACGGCACGGCGGCGCGGCGGCGTCAGCGTCGGAGATCGAGATGTCGCGCGAGAGAAAAGTGGAACGAAGTCGACGATAACTGAATTTTTGTAAGTGGCGTATATATAGGAGGGGCCTTTAGTACCGGTTGGTGGCACCAACCGGTACTAAAGATCGCTTTTGGCCAGGCGAAGCGGTGGGAAACTAGGGCCTGTGGTACCGGTTGGTTGCTCCAACCGGTACTAAAGGGAGAGACATTAGTACCGGTTGGAGCCACCAACCGGTACAACTGGTCATGCGCTGCCACCCGCAGTGCGCTACTTTTAGTCCCACCTCGCCGAGCGAAGGGCAGCCGCACTGGTTTATAAACCCAGCCGTGGCTGCTCCTTTGAACTCCTCTATATAGCAGGCTTCTGGGCCTAACTAGGGCGCGCTACCCTGTGAGCCTGCTGGCCCTTCTGGGCCTGTATTTGCACACCCTAGGTCTGGCAGGCCCACCGGGCAGTGCCGCAACATTTTTTTATATAATTTTTTTTCAGCATTATTTATTTTCTTCTATTTATTTTTGAGTAATTTTTTCATATAGTTTTTTTTCTGCTTTATTTTTTTCTTCTATTTATTTCTGAGTAGTTTTTTTGCTGTATTTAGTTTCTTTGTGAATATTTTTGCTTTATATAATTATTTTTTCTGCATTATTTTTTTTCTTCTATTTATTTTTGAGTAATTTTTTATATAGTATTTTCTTTTTTGCTTTATTTTTTTCTTCAATTTTTTTCTGAGTAGTTTTTTGCTGTATTTAGTTTCTTTGTGAATATTTTTGCTTTATATAATTTATTTTCTTTCCTGCATTATTTATTTTCTTCTATTTATTTTTGTGTAGTTTTTTTATATAGTTTTTTCTTTTCTGCTTTTTCAGAGTTCATTTTGCTGTGATTTACTGTTTCACGGTCATTTCTCTTCCTCTTCTTCTTCTTCTTCTTCTTCTTCTTCTTCTTCTTCTTCTTCTTCTTCTTCTTCTTCTCCTCCTCCTTCTTCCTCTTATTCCTCTTCTTCTTCTTCTTCTTCTTCTTCTTCTTCTTCTTCTTCTTCTTCTTCTTCTTCTTCTTCCTCTTCTTCCTATTCTTCTCTTCTTCTTCTTATTCTTCTTCTTCTTCTTCTTCTTCTTCTTCTTCTTCTTCTTCTTCTCCTTCTTCCTCTTATTCCTCTTCTTCTTGTTCTTGTTCTTCTTCTTCTTCCTCTTCTTCTTCTTCTTCTTCCTCTTCTTCCTCTTCCTCCTCTTCCTCTTCTTCCTCTTGCAGAAAACGAACTACTGCTACAGAGATCTTCCTTTTTATATAGTTTGAGAAGTAACATAGAAAAAATACATTGATCAGTACCGCCTTTCAGCCAAAACACGCTACTGCTACACAGAAGTACATAAAAAAATACATTGATCATCAATGATCTTTTTGTATAGAATCTAAATTGTCAATAGGAATCTATCACCGATTTAAGAACTGGTGAAGACTCCTATTGCACCCTCAGATCCTACACATAGAGTTCAATGAAGACCAAATGCTTGTGATAGTTTGAGAAGTAACATATTTAAGGTGGTCAAATTCTTGCTAGGGAAGCGAGGTGGGACTAAAAGTAGCCCCTGCCACAACCTCTTTAGTACCGGTTCGTGCCACGAACCGGTACTAAAAATGCTGGTGCCCGTC
Source organism: Triticum aestivum (assembly GCF_018294505.1). Taxonomy (NCBI): domain Eukaryota; kingdom Viridiplantae; phylum Streptophyta; class Magnoliopsida; order Poales; family Poaceae; genus Triticum; species Triticum aestivum. The sequence goes on from NC_057810.1 coordinate 35,342,613, forward strand.
CAGCATCTTTAGTACCGGTTCGTGGAACGAACCGGTACTAAAGATTCGCAATGAACCGGTATTAAAGGTCTCCTCCCGCCTAGTCATTTAAACCGGCACTAATGGACGCATTAGTGCCGGCTCATATGCAAACCGGTACTAATGTTTCTCATATTTGACCCTTTTCCACTAGTGTATGTCCATGCAACAAGCACAAGATAGAGTTTCGGTCTAAGAAGTGTGTTTTTCTCGGGTATAGTTCTCTTCACAAAGGGTACAAGTGCTTGCATGTTCCTACCAACCGCGTCTACATCTCTCGTGACGTTGTGTATGATGAAAATGTATTCCCTTTTTGTGCACTTCTGACTAACCTTACCATTTCTACACCACCGGTTCCCGTGTCTACACCTACACCTGATCAATTTGTGAATGTTGCATATGCCCCTACGTTGCATCCTAATCATGCTGTAGGTATTGGACGCGGTGCCCGGCTCGAGCTGCTTGATGAACAGGTCATGGATGTGGCTCCTGATCGGGACGTGCATGCGCCATGCATGACGGGCGGCACCCGCCAACCCGTCTCGCCTGTGGAGGCTTCCCGAACGGCCTCGCGGGCGTCGGGTCCGTTCGGATCCACGCTGGCCCCGCCCGGCTCCACGCTGGCTCCGCTGGCGCTGGTTTCGCCAGGGCCTGGCTCGCAGGCCTCGCCAGCGCTAGCCTCGCCTGGCTCGCAGGCCGCGCCAGCGCCATCCTCGCGTGGATTGCCCGGGCCACTGGCGGGCCTCTTGCCTGGGCCAGCTGCTGCTGCTACTGGCCCGGAGGTGCAGTCACCTACTTCGGCCAGTTCTGTCTTGGCGCCAGGGTCGCCGACCAGGCCTGCATCGGTCCCCGGTGAGCCCGACTCGCCTGACTCTGTGCCGGCCTCATCAACATCCTCTGCTGCACTGACCTTGCCAGCAGGACCTACTGTCACTCTTCATCCTCGCACACGGAGCCAATCTGGTGTCTTCTGTCCGAAGGAGCGCACGGATGGGGCGTTTGTGTGGCTTGCTGAGTGCATGGCTCGCACTGCTGCCGATCCCACTGCAGAGCCTCGTCACATTCAGGCTGCACTGAGTATTCCTCATTGGCGTGGTGTAATGGAACAAGAGTTTTAGGCTCTACAAAAGAATGACACTTGGAGTCTTGTTCCTCAAGTGTCTGGCGTCAACATCATTGATTCCAAGTGGGTTTTAAAGTCAAGAGACATGCCGATGGCTCCATTGAACGCTACAAGGCACGGTTAGTTGCCAAGGGCTTCAAACAGAGGTATGGTCTTGATTATGAAGACACGTTCAGTCCAGTCATCAAGCCTACTACCATTCGATTACTATTGTCTCTTGCGGTTACTCGCGGATGGTTCCTTCGTCAGCTTGATGTGTGGAACGCTTTCCTACATGGCATTCTGGAGGAGGTGGTTTATATGCGTCAGTCGCCCGGTTTTGTTGATTCGACACGACCTCATCATCTCTATCGTGTGGTTAAGGCACTGTATAGACTCAAACAGGCTCCTTGTGCATGGCATGCTCGCCTTGGATCTGTTCTTCGGGCTCTTGGATTTACTCCCTCCACTGCTGATACGTCACTGTTTCTCCTACAGCACCCTGAGGTACGATGTATCTCTTTGTTTATGTTGATGATATCATTCTCATCAGTTCCTCTGCTGCTGCTGCTGATTACCTTGTGATTGCTCTCCGTGATGATTTTGCTGTCAAGGATTTAGGTGCTCTTCATTTTTTTTTCTTTGGTCTTGAGGTTTCATGGTCCTCTGCTGGTTTGACTCTCACTCAGAAAAAGTACTCCTTGGACTTGTTGCGCCGTGCTGGAATGCTCAAATGAAAACATGTTGCGCCGTACTGAGTATCGCAGTCTCGTTGGTGGTCTGCAATACCTTACTATTACCAGGCCTGATATCTCCTATGCAGTCAACCGTGTCTGTCAGTTTCTGCATGCACCCAGGATGTCTCACTGGTCAGCTGTGAAGCGTATTTTGCGCTATGTCAGTCTTACTGCCTCCTATGGTTTGCTTCTTCAGTCTGCACCGTCGTATGAGCTCTCGCCTTTTCTGATGCAGACTGGGCTGGTAGTCCTGATGACAGGCGATCCACGGGGGGTTATGCTGTATTTCTAGGTCCTAACTTGATCGCCTGGAATGCTCGCAAGCAAGCAACAGTGTCTCGCGGTACTACTGAGGCTGAGTAAAAAGTTGTGGCTGATGCGACTGCTGAGATCATATGGGTACAATCTCTGTTGAGAGAGCTGTGTGTCCCTCAAGCTCGTCCTCCGGTCCTGTGGTGTGACAATATTGGTGCTACATATCTATCTTCTAACCCGGTGTTTCATGCTAGGACAAAATACATTGAGGTGGATTATCACTTTGCTCAGGAACGTGTTGCACAGAAGCCACTCTGTATCAAGTTCATCTCATCAAAGGATCAACATGCTGAGATCTTCACGAAGCCTCTTCCACAACCACGGTTTGTAGGCTGTAGGCGCAATCTTAACTTGCTTTGTACTTCAGGACATAGTTAAAATTGAGGAGGTGTTAGACTGTATATACGTAGCCTCTGTATACATATACTATAACATTGTATTGTACCACTTGGCTACCTCTATATAATGAGAAAGCCACATCCCGGGTTAGGGGTGTCGAGCAGTTCCCAAATCATATGTCTTACAACGGAGCCATCAATTGTGGGTGGCAAGTGCACGTGGCGTCTTCTTTCTTGGGGGCCGCCCGTGAGTTCTCGGTAACAGGTGTGTAAACCGAGTATTTTTGTTTGCCGAATTTTTTGAGAGCTTTGGTAAAGGGTGACAATTGCCGAGTCCCGGTCTTTTCCGAGAGTTGTACTAACACTACTAGAAAAAGGTCTATAGATGGGATTGACACTAATGGCGCACCAGACAAGGAGTGCGCCATTAGTATATACTAATGGCGCACCACCTTCAGAAACGCCATTAGAGTTGAAACTACTAATGGCGCACCTGGCCCAAGGTGCGCCATTAGTATCAATTTTTTTTGAACTAGTGCGCCTGTCCAAACATACTAATGGCGCATCCAGACACAGTGCGCCATTACTAGTTGTAACTAGTAATGGCGCACCCGTCGGAAAGTGCGCCACTAAAGTTGTTTTTTATTATATTTTTCATTCCTTTTTTGCAATACTACTAATGGCGCACTGTACAACCATGCGCCATTACTAGTTTAAACTAGTAATGGCGCACTGTAGAAAAGTGCGCCATTAGTATGTTTTTCTTTTGCAAAACTACTAATGGCGCACCGCCAGAAGGTGCGCCATTAGTAACCTGGATTACTAATGGCGCATTTAGTGCTAGTGCGCCATTAGTAAGTGGGCAGCAACAAGATATTTTGGACAGCCTCTCCTACCCACACTCACTTTCTCCCACTTCATTCTCTCCACCTCCTCCTTGTCTCGGGTGCCTCCTCTTTTTCACCTCATTTCCACCATAGATTCATTCAAATTAAGTGGTTAAATTACCTTGTTTTGATAGGTAAGTAAGGGGGGAAGCTATATTTATGTTGTTCTCCCTACAACAATGTGCACGTGCACTTTTTATGGCCTAGCTAGATCTGTGTATGTTCGTGGTGTTTCATATGTTTCTGGTGTTGCATATGTGTTTGTGTTTGGAGGTGTACCGGTATTTGAAATGCGATAGTTGCCAATATTTTGCCGGAATGTTGATTCATTTCCGTTTCGGCGAGAATTTTGGCATTAAGCATTCTTTTTGGTCCTATTTTTAGGGAAAGTCATGCCAAATTTTTTCTTGGTTCTAAAATATCGTTTTGCTCTACCCCGCAGGCGACCATGGTCCGCACGATGACCGAAGGCATCGTGAATAGGTTTTTGAGGTCCGCGATGGCCGAGATGCTTCAAAAGAAGGAGACGGAGATGCAAGCTGAAGAGCCTTATTGCGGACCCGGATTCCGGGCAGGTGCGGGACCACCTCCTCTTCACTACAAGAAATATGTCTACTTATGACCTTATGTCAGTGACCCTCGAAGAATTGGTCATAAATTTATGACCATTTTAGACCAATTGGTCAAAAGCTGTTCGGGGGGCTCCAAACCCTAAACCATTGCGACCATTTTGGTCAGAAAGGTCGTAATTTCCTTACACGAAATGGTCATAAAGCAAACAGCGCTAGTCTGCTGCCTTATTTCTAGTTGTTAACGACCAATATAGATGGTCATAGCCTTGTAAATTGTGGTGGGTTGCTATGACTAGGCGCCACCTCATCAGTTTTGCCCATGTGTCATGTCCATGTGGCAGTTTTTGCCCTAGGTTGTGAAGCAACCTATATTTCTGTCATTCCCAAAATTCCCAAAAAATCTCATAAATTCTTTGGGTCATATCTTCGTCAAATATGTAAAAACCTTCCTTGCCTAGTTCAAAAATAATTCAAAAATATTCATTTTCCTATTCTGTTCAGAACAACAGTTTGTGAAGGAAGTACCACTTTGGCATGTCCAAATAGTATCCATTTTCTACAGTGCTTTCCTATGCCCAAATAACCATCCTCCACCAAATGCTAGCTCAATACATTCATTATTTTGAGCCGAGCTTCAACATTCGTAGTTATGTCCAGTGTGGTAGTTTGCAAAGCAAGTACCACCTAGGCTCCTCCTTTTGAGCTGAAAATTTGTGAAAACGGTCTTCTTAGTAACTGATCATCCTCACCCAAAACTCACGCCCATTAGCCATGTACATTTCCCGTACCGCTAATCAAACACTTGGCTGCTAATTCATGTTTGAGCATCGATCGGTCTCCTCGTGAGAATCTTATGCTGTAATTTTCTTCCTAGCACCAACCTGGGGAGTGCCCAACCCACTAGACATGCCTAGGCCGCCCAGAACACATGGCAACGCCACGGTCACGCGGTGACCACGCGGCGGGCATGCGAGTTTACGCGCTCTAGAGTTGGGGCCCTCGGCCACCGCCCAAACCTCGACGTATCGCCACCAAACCATGTATTTATGATTAAATAGGTCCTTATGTAACTAGAAATGATTTTTGGAAAAAATAAATAGCAAACTATGAGGCAGCTGCAGTTCAAATTTGACCCGCTTCCAACTGAATCGGCGGAAATTTGTCTTTTTCACGAGAGGTGGATCAAAATTTTTACACCCAACCATTTTGTCAATTGTGCATTAAATATGGCCTAGTATTTTATAAAAATGATTTGGTCCAATTTTGCAACAATTATTTGGTAGTTCCTTCACAAAAAAACCTCCTTTCGGGCACTCGAAAAATGGAAAATGGTTTTTTCGTCCAACGAAAATGAAAACTTCCTTAGGCAACATTGTTTGCCATTCCAATATGCACCCTTGTGCACAATATGAGATCATTTGAACAAACTATGCCATGAATGTGGCCATAAGATTGATCATTTGGCTTGACAGCCATGAATCTTCACACTTCGTAGCTCATTTCTGAGAACACTTTTTGAAAATAATTACCGTATTACAATTTTATTATTTTTCCTGGGAACTTGGCCACATATAATGACACAATGCGAAGGTTTCCCAATTATTTGATTTTTTTGGAATTTTTTATGCCCGTTTCAAAATGCGGTCAAAATGGCGGGAATGACCGTTCCTAGCTAGTGGTTGAATCTTGGAATTTTTTTGATATTTCTATGATTAAATAGATACTTATGTACCTATAAATGATTTTTGGAAAAAATAAATAGCAAACTACGAGGCAACTACAGTTCAAATTTGACCCGCTTCCACCTAAATAGACGGAAATTTGTCTTTTTCACGAGAGGTGGATCAAAACTTTTTACACCCAACCATTTGGTCAATTGTGCATTAAATATGGCCTAGTATTTTAGAAAAATGATTTGGTCCAATTTTGCAACAATTATTTGGTAGTTCCTTCACAAAAAAACCTCATTTTGGGCAATCGAAAAATGGAAAATGTTTTTTTCGTCCAACGAAAATGAAAACTTCCTTAGACAACATTGTTTGCCATTCCAATATGCACTCTTGTGCATAATATGAGATCATTTGAACCAACTATGTCATGAATGTGGCCATAAGATTGATCATTTGGCTTGAAAGCCATTGATCTCCACACATGATAACTCGTTTCTAAGAACACTTTTTTATAATAATTGCCGTATTACAAGTTTGTTATTTTTCCTAGGAACTTGACCACATATTATGACACAATACGAAGGTTTCCCAATTATTTGATTTTTTTGGAATTTTTTATGCCCGTTTCAAAATGCGGTCAAAACGGCGGGAATGACCATTCCTAGCTAGTGGTTGAATCTTGGATTTTTTTGCTGTTTTTATGAATAAATAGATACTTATGTACCTAGAAATGATTTTTGGAAAAAATAAAGAGCAAACTACGAGGCAACTACAGTTCAAATTTGACCCGCTTCCAACTGAATAGACGGAAATTTGTCTTTTTCACGAGAGGTGGGTCAAAACTTTTTACACCCAACCATTTGGTCAATTGTGCATTAAATATGGCCTAGTATTTTATAAAAATGATTTGGTCCAATTTTGCAACAATTATTTGGTAGGTCCTTCACAAAAAAACCTCCTTTCGGGCACTCGAAAAATGGAAAATGGTTTTTTCGTCCAACGAAAATGAAAACTCTCTGAGGAAACATTGTTTGCCATTCCAATATGCACTCTTGTGCACAATATGAGATCATTTGAACCAACTATGCCATGAATGTGGCCATAAGATTGATCATTTGGCTTGAAAGCCATTGATCTCCACACATGATAGCTCGTTTCTGAGAACACTTTTTTATAATAATTGCCGTATTACAAGTTTGTTATTTTTCCTAGGAACTTGACCACATATGATGACACAATGCGAAGGTTTCCCAATTATTTGATTTTTTTGGAATTTTTTATGCCCGTTTCAAAATGCGGTCAAAACGGCGGGAATGACCGTTCCTAGCTAGTGGTTGAATCTTGGATTTTTTTTGATGTTTTTATGATTAAATAGATACTTATGTACCTAGAAATGATTTTTGGAAAAAATAAAGAGCAAACTACGAGGCAACTACAGTTCAAATTTGACCCGCTTCCAGCTGAATAGACGGAAATTTGTCTTTTTCACGAGAGGTGGATCAAAACTTTTTACACCCAACCATTTGGTCAATTGTGCATTAAATATGGCCTAGTATTTTAGAAAAATGATTTTGTCCAATTTTGCAACAATTATTTGGTAGGTCCTTCACAAAAAAACCTCATTTGGGGCAATCGAAAAATGGAAAATGGTTTTTCCGTGCAAAGAAAAATGAAAACTCTCGTAGACAACATTGTTTGTCATTCCTAGATGCACCTCGTGTAAATATTTGATAGCTTCTTCACAAAAAAAATTCATTTTGGACACTCAAAACATAAAAAATAAAATGCTGACATGATTTTACACTTCATTTTTATTTGACCACGACCAATTTTATATGGTCATAACATCCAATACTAGATGGTCATAACGTCATACACGCGTGCTGCGTTCTGATTGGGCCATAGCCATCTCACGCGGATCATGCATCAAGCACCGTTGGATGCTCCTGGATCCAACGGTAGTCCTCGCCCCCTCACCCTCTCACCCACCTAGCCCTAACACAACCACCCCCACGCCCCCCACGCCCCCACTTCTCCACCTTCTCTCCCGCACCCTTAGCCGCCGCCGTCCCCTTTGGCCAAAACCCTAGCCGCCCCTGCCCCCGCACCATGGCCGGCCTCCACCCCTGCGTCGACGGCGAGGAGCCCGAGTCTCCACGCCTCCCCCCTCAAGTGGCTAGAAACCCACCAGAGGCGAGGAGAGCGCCGCTCCTCCTCTGTCTCTCTCGATTCCCAGCCCACCCACCCAACCCGCCGCCGCTGACCTCCATCCTCTCCGCCAACCCCGGCCACCGGCGACCTCTCCCCTCCCCTCCTCTCCCACGGCCGTGGTCGGACCCTCCTCGCTCGTGCCCTAAACATAGCCGCACCGCACAGCCATGGCGAGATCCAGCAGCGGCCAGATCCAGCACCAGCGGCCAGATCCAGCACTAGGTGGGCGCGCGTGGAGGACACCGTTTGCCGCCATGGGAGCGCTCGAGGAGGCCCACCTCGCCACTGTCGCCGCGTGCGTGTGCGACGACGACGAGGAGGAGGATCTTCTGGTGGAGCTCGGCGACGGGAAGGCGCCGGGGGACACCATGGAGCTGACGGTGCGTGCGCTGCTGGTGGGGATCGGCGATGACGACCGCCGAGAGGGGCTGCGCAGGACGCTCAAGAGCGTCGCCAAGGCCTTCCCCGACGGCACCCGAGGTATAACCCGTGGATTGCGCATGCTCGCTTTCGTTCCCTGTTTTGACCATTTGATGGAAGCGTCCAAGTCGAGCACTCCTCGTTCATTAGCGCACTCTGAATGTTTTCTTTGTCAGCGTACGTGTAAAGAACTTAGACTTAGACATGAAAGATTGCATTGTCTTTCTTAAGTACTCCTAGTTCGTTAGCGCACTCTGAATGTTGTTCATGCGTATGTGCTTTTGTCAGCGTCCGTGTAAAGAACGAAGCCTCATGTGTTCCATTTACCTATAGTTTTTCTTCCCATGATAGTATTTCACCAGGATTGTTAAACATAGGCTTTGTGGGCCAACATGTGACTTGCCTTGACTGATGTACGTGCGCCGGTGAGCGCCGATGACTTATCTTTTTCAAGGTTGACTTGCCTTAACAAGTAGTACTCCATTTCCGTTTCATAGTCTACACCGGCTGAATCAACACCTTGTCTGTTGGTTGTTTACTTACTACTAGGCCCAGGTTGACCTGCCTTAACAAGCATATCTCCATTTCTTATTCTATTCTGGCTGAATGAATGCATCAAACCCTTGTCTGGTGGTTGAATTAATTAATTTACTTGGCTCAGGTTGAAGCTCAAGTACTAATGACAGTAGGATTATGCTGAATAAACTGAATGTATGTATGATGGCTGCAGGCTCGATACAGGCATGTGGACATAGCCACGACCACAGCTCTCCAGCAACCAAGACGGCGACAGCGTCGACGGGATCCTCGGACGACCTGCGTCCTTCCCCGACCACGCCCATGACCTGCATCCAGCTGCTCGTGCCCCGGTCCTCCTCAACTTCGCTCCTGGTGAGCTGCTGTGGGTGAGACAATTGACTCGATCTGTTGCTATTGGTAGAACTGCTGATGTAGTCTGGGTGTAGCCGCAACTGTTGTAGGTTGGGTGTGTAGGAGGCTGACCTACTGCTCTTCTTAGTACCATGGCTGCTATAGGTTTGTTTTATCTGCAATACATACTATCTTGGTTTAGTTTAGGGGCAAATAGAGATGTTTCTGTTGGACTGTGTTATGTGATTGATAGGTCACTGTCCCATTACATACTATCATGTAAACCTCCTGTTTTCCTGAAATGCTATTATTGATAAGTCACTGTCCCATGACATACTACTCTATTTGAGCAGGAATAGGTGGTGCCATGACTTGGTTTCAACCTATTGTTTGCTAGCAGAAAATATGTGGCTTATTTTTTATCTTATCTTGTATTAAGCTGCCTTGTCTGTATTGAACTATGTAATTCCAGCAGCGACCACCACATCTGGTGAAAGAGACACTCTCTCTGCTGTATTTTCTGTTTATTGTTTGTAGTGAATGACTTTCTGTGTCTTGGTAGGTAATTGGTATCATGTCCATGTTGTTGTTGCATGTGTAATTAATAAATGGCAGAAATAACACCTGCTTGGAATCTCCCGGTCCTGGCGCGTGTGATCTGACTGGGTTGCGTTGGTGTGTGGTTGCAGGACAAGGTGGTGAACCTGCTGTTCGAGAAGTGGCCAAAGTTTTGGCATTGGTGGAGGCCGAAGAGGATCTTCAAGGATCTCAGCAGCATCGGCGACACTGGTATGCTGAATACCAATTTCCTGTAAAAGAAATCTGCTACACTTGTCGTCTCTATTTCCTGTAAAAGAAATATGCTGAATACCAGTTTCTACCAGTCTGACGGCGGCTTGTGTGCGTTGCAGTTATTATCTCTGTCACCAAGGAGGGTGTCAAGTTCTCCACTGCTGCAGACATTGGAACAGCAAACATCATACTGCATACTGAAAGTTAAGAACCCCAACTGATTTGTTCTCAATCTGATTGCTTGCTGGTTACTCAGTTTTTATATCTGGACAGTGTTGTAATACACTATTGTGTCCCTATGATGTGAAAGTTATGGTCTGAGTAGCTTTATATTAGGATCTGCTTGAGTCTCTATGATGTTCTCTTTTAGTATCATGTCATGAGCTGTGAGTCGTGCATATATAACTGAGCTGTATAAGACCAGCAAGTTTTTTTGCCAATTAGCTTTTCGTGTGCATGCTCTTAATCCCCATAGCATTAAGAGAAGACCTTACTGATTCCCATATTACTAATTTCTGTATCAAACATTATTATTTTGTATCTATGTGCTAGCTCTGTCAAATATAATCAACCTGCCTATGTTCCATTTTGCTATTTGTACTTGGATAGAAAAGCTAAAATATGTATAGTGCTTTGTGTGTAATACCAGGTTGTTCCTGTTATTCACAAACTGTTGTTCTTATACACTGATCCACAACACCTTACATTACACATTTGAAATTAATTAAAATACATCTAAACACAGTGCTTCAACGCAGATTTATCCTATGATTATACGTGAGACATTAGTTTGTTTTTATGCTTTTGTTTCCGACAGTGCTTCAAGCTTGTTTATTAACTCGATTTGTTGTTATTCTGTTTAACAGGAGACTGCAGCAGAAGCAGAGAAGATGGATGCTACACCAATCCAAGAGTAGCTAGCTTTAATTAACTTGGCAGAGCGTTTTATTTTTCAATCGCAATATTTGTGATTGTGTGGAATATTGTATGGTTATGTATGTGAAGTTTTAAGTTCCTGGGCATGCAATATTTGTAGGTTAAACTGGTTGTTGTGATGTGAACGAGTGTATGGAGTTTCACATGTTCTGTTCTATACAGAATATATTGTAATAAACCTATTTTGGTTGTTATTTGAAGATTTTCATATTCTTTTCTTCTTTTTGTTTGATATATACTGCTTAAAAAGCGATGTGGATCCACTGCCAGGAAAAATCTGACAATTGGGACCCATCTAAAAACTTGACCACAAAAAACCCTCGAAAATAAAAATGAAATGGGCCGCAAAAGGCCATGCCTAGAAAATAAAAAGGCCAAATTGTTGGGCCAGGCCCATGTAGCTAGAGAAAATTAATAGAGAAAATATACAGTAAAAAGGCCGAATTGTTGGGCTAGGCCCATGTAGAAAACCGAATTGGACCGCACTGAATCTTGTGCCACATCAGCTTGCCACGCTGGATGCCTACGTGGCTTGGGGAGGTTGCTAGTGACCAAAACGCCACAGTAGGAATATTTTGGTCGTAAACGTCTTCGACCATTCCAGAAGAAAGGTCGCTATAGTCAGTTTATGACGGCCAGCTTTTGACCTTCTGTTTTTGGTCACAAAAAGGTCGCAAATGGAAATTTGTGACCTTTCAGTGACCAATAGTGGTGGTCACAAGTTGACATATTTCTTGTAGTGCTTGTGTGGTTTCATGGATGGCTATCGGTGGCAAGGTGATGAAGATGACTACGAAGTCGTCCATGGGGGCCGGGCAAGAAATGAGGAAGGGCAGCAAGACAACCACCGCGGCTCGGGCGGGCGAGAAGACAAAGAATCCCCAGGAGATGATCACGACGGTGATGCTGTACACAGTCATCATGTAGAAGATGCAGGACATGATGATGAGGAAGATGCCGGAGCAGACGACGGGCATGATCATGAAGATGATGATGCCGGCGGAGCAGACGACGCTGGACCATCGATGGGCTGGGTGCAGGACCCTCATATTCAAGAGCTGCTTCTCAAGCAGACGGATAACGCAAGAGCTGCCGCCTGAGAGAAAGCCAAGATGGATCAACTTGAGTTAGACGTGGTTACTCCATTGTATGAAGGATGCAGGCCCGAGGATACCCGCCTGAAAGTAACGCTCATGGCTCTGGAGATGAAGGTAAAACACAAAATGACCGACGCATGTTTCGACGAGAACATGTCATTCTTGCACGAACGTCTTCCCAAGGGGAACAAGTGCCCGACCAGTTTGGAGGAGGCGAAGAAAATCGTGTGTCCTCTGGATTTACCGCACGTGAAATACCATGTGTGCATGAACAATTGCATCATTTATCGGGACGAGCACGCGGAGTCTACCATATGTCCGGTGTGTGGCGTCACTCAATACAAGAAGAGGAAGAAAGCTCCTCGAAAAGTGGTGTGGTACTTTCCGATCACTCCTCGTCTGCAGCGGTATTTCGCGGACCCTAAGATAGCAAAGCTCCTGCGTTCGCACGCGGATAGGGAGGAGAAGAAGCGAGAAGATGACACAAATGATCCGGAGATAGATAAAAATGACAAGATGCTGAGCCACCCTAAGGATGCGAGCCAGTGGCAAGCGTTGAACTTCGAAGACTCAGAATTTGGGAACGATCCAAGGAACAACATGCTGGGCGCGAGCACCAATGGAGTCAATCCGTTTGGCAGCCAGAGAAGCACACATAGTACCTGGGCTGTGTTTGTGTGGATGTACAACCTTCCCCCTGGTTGTGCATGAAGAGGAAGTACATTCACATGAGTATGCTAATTGAAGGGCCGAAACAACCAGGGAATGACATCAATATGTATCTGGGGCTGCTGAAAGAGGAGCTTGACACGCTGTGGAAAACGCCAGCCAATACGTGGGACGCCGCAGAGAAAGAATATTTCCCTATGAGAGCCGCACTGCTCACGACGGTGCACGACTATCTCGGTTACGGATATCTCGTGGGGCAGGTAGTCCACGGATTTTCTGGATGCGTAAGGTGCATGGATGACACAACATATCGCCAGCTAGATAGAGATCCCGGGTCTTCGAAAACCGTGTTCATGGGACATCGACGGTGGCTTCGCGACGATGACCCGTGGAGGAAATGCAAGGATCTGTTCGATGGTGAAACCGAACCCCGAAAACGCCCGTGTACGAGCAGCGGCGAGGAAATAGACAAGCTGTTGAAAAATTGGTAAGACTGCCCACTGCCGGGAAAGAAGCAAAACGCGCCAGAGCCAGGAAAGAAGCGAAAGGCGCCAGAGCCGCTGTTCAAGGTATGGAAAACGAGGTCTGTTTTTTGGGACTTTCCGTACTGGAAGATCCACCGTGTGCCTCACAGCCTTGATGTCATGCATATCACGAAGAACGTGTGCGAGAGTCTGCTTGGTACCCTGCTCAACATGCCAGAGAGGACCAAAGATGGGCCGAAAGCAAGGGCAGACTTGAAATCAATGGGCATCAGGCAGGAGCTTCACGCTAATGATGATGATGATGATGATGATGATGATGAGGCGAATCAGGACACAGAAAGTCGTCGTAAAGGCAAAAAGGCCAAGAAGACCAGAAATGACTACCCTCCCGCGTGCTTCACTCTAAGTCAGGAGGAGATCGAGCAGTTTTTCACCTGCCTCCTAGGAGTAAAACTTCCTTACGGTTACGCGGGGAAGATAAGCAGATACCTAGACCCAGCGAAGCAGAAGTTCAGCGGGATGAAGTCTCACGACTGTCACGTGCTGATGACGCAGATATTTCCAGTTGCAATCCGTGGGATCATGGACGCGCACGTCCGTGAAACGCTATGTGGCCTATGCAACTTTTTCGACGTCATCTCTCGGAAGTCGATTGGCGTGACGCAACTCAGAAGGCTACAGGAAGAGATCGTGGTGATACTATGCGAGCTTGAGATGTACTTCCCGCCCGCATTCTTCGACGTTATGGTGCATCTGCTGGTCCATATCGTGGAGGATATCATCCAACTCGGGCCGACGTTCCTGCACAGCGTGATGCCGTTCGAAAGGATGAATGGTGTCATCAAAGGATACGTTCGGAACATGTCACGTCCAGAGGGAAGAATAGCCAGGGGCTTTCTGACCGAGGAGTGCATCTCCTACTGCACGAACTATCTAGGCATCGAGAACCCCGTTGGTCTGCCCGTCAACAGGCACCTCGGCAGGCTCGCTGGATGGGGTCACCGTGAGGGTCGCCGCGAAATGCATGTCGACTTCGAGGGTCGACTCGCCGACTTTGAAAGAGCAAACCTAGTCGCGCTACAACACATAGACGTGGTCGATCCTTGGGTGGTAGAGCACAAAACCTTTATTCAGAAGACGTACAATGACCGAGGCCAACAGAGGACGGATGGAGATATACTCGAAGAGCACAACTCATGTTTCATGCGTTGGTTCAAGCAGAAGCTTCTGTCGTACCCTTTACATGAAGATTCTTCCGCGGAAGAACAACTCATATTCACCTTATCACAGGGCACCGAGCACCACCTGATGACCTATGAGGCGTACGATATCAACGGCTACACATTCTACACCGAGGAAAAGGACATGAAGAGCGATGGTTATCAGAACTCCGGGGTAACGATGGAATCCTACACCGGTAACAACAAGGACAGATACTACGGAAGGATCGAGGAGATCTGGGAGCTGAGCTACGCTGGAGAGAAGGTGCCGATGTTCCGTGTCAGATGGACCAAGAGCGTCCTAAAAGAAGACCGATATTTCACAACCATGGTTATACCCGAAGCCAAATCCAAGACCGCGGGCGCAAACGTCACCGTGAAAAATGAGCCATGGGTACTGGCTTCCCAAGTGGACCAATGCTTCTTCATTACCGACCCGCCAAAGCCCAGTCGTGTTGTCGTGAGGACATGCAAAAGGAAGATCATCGGAATGGATGGAGTAGCCAATGACCAAGACTTCGACAAGTATGGCGACCCGAGGATCGAACATGACGACGATGATGAAGTAGCAGCATAGACCACAAGAAGAAGCAGGACCACCCTACCTAAAGGACGTCCATTCCACAGAAGAACTCCATTTGCGAAAAAGAAGGGCAAGAAGATTGTGAACAGATAGCTAGCTAAGATCGATTGTATTTAAATCGTAGCCTTCATTTCTCGATTGTATTTCATGGGCACTTTTTGAACTATCATGAATATTTTTAAATTTCATGGACACTCGATCTCGATCCCCCTCCATCTCGATCGCTATCCCACCTCGCCAGATCCGGTCCCCCTCGCCGCCGAGCACCCTCCGGTCCACTGGCCACCACCGCCGACCCCCCGCACCCTCGATTCCCCTACTCAACCGCCGCCGCCGACCCCCCGCACACCCCTCCCCTACTCAACCGCCGCCGCCGACCCCCCGCACCCCCCGCACCCTCCCCCGCTCCACCGACATTACTGTTTGATGATATTTGTTAAAAAATTATTACTGTCTTATAAAAAAATATTACTGTTATGATTTAAACAAGTTTGAACATATTTAAACACAAATAAGTATCAAACAGCATTTTAAATGCATAAAAAAAAATTTGGAGCCTGGGAATCGAACCCAGGACCTCCTGGTGTGAGAACTAGCTGCTAACCAGTCGAGCTAGTAGAGGGAACTTGATGTGGATCAGGTCAGGTGGAAGATAACCTGTTGGCTCGAGCAGAAATAAAAAAAATACTAATGACGCACCAGGGCGAGGTGCGCCATTAGTATGGATGTACTTATGGCGCACCGTGGCGTGGTGCGCCATTAGTATTGTGCCGCCCCCATCCATATCCCGGCCCAAACCTCCCTCGCCCTCGATCCCCTCTCTCTCCCTCGCCCTCGACCTCGATCCCCTTCCCTTTCCTCTCCCGACGCCGCTGCCCCGCCGCCTCGACGCTGCCCCGACGCTGCCTCGACGCCGCCCCGACGTCCTCGTTTCTGCCCCGACGCCCCGACGCCGCGACGCCGCCGCCCCGACGCCGCGACACCGCCGCCCCGCCGCCCCCTCGTCCTCGTCTCCTCGGCACTGCTCTCCCCGCCGCCCTCGTCGCCGGTGGCCCGGATGCCGCCCCGTCAACACCACCGTCGCCGGAGCACCACCACCACCCGGACCTCGTCGCACCACCACCACCCGGACCTCGTCGCCCCACCTCGTCGCCCCGTCCACACCACCGCCCCCGTGAGCTCCCCCTCCTCCTCTCCCCCTCCTCTCCCCCTCTCCATATCGTCTCCATATCCTCCTCTCCCCGTGCCATGTTTCTCTCCCTTGTTGCCATTATTGCTAGGTACATAGCAGAGTCTAGGCTTACCTTTCTTCTTTTCTACTCAAGTTGTTGTTAGCTTGAATAAACTTGGGCTGCTGACTTGCTTTGTCATGGAAGCTGAATCAATCAATCAATTGTAGATGATCCGACCGTGTTCTTCAGTTTGTTTCTTCAATCAAGCTGGTTGATGAAGCGTCTGTTGCTGTTTTATCTTTGAAAACTTCCCTGCATCACACAACAGTATTAGAGTCTAAATGCTTAGTTGGGGAATAGGATTTCGGTGATTAATACAAAGTAATTTTGATTTAGAATTTTGGGAACAGTTGTTTTGTGTGGAAATTGAACTGTTTAATGCAAAGTTCTTCTGCTGAATAGGCTTATTTAACATGGAAGTGTGTTTATTTAGTTTCGTGTAGAAGTTGAAAGTTTTATGCAGTTCTTCTCTCAACACCGTGCATTGAGCGTTTGCAGACCAGACTAGGCGTCATAATTCACGCAATCTGGAAGCAACGCTAGGGGCATACATTAAATAGTAGGAGGAGGCATTTTGCTGTCATTGGCTTTACGGCGAGGTCTCGTGCCCGCAGTGCTCGATGCATGCGTGGTGAAGGCTCGGTGTAGCTGCCGTGATATAGGGGGCAGCAGCAGGGTCCAAGAGCCTCACTGGCATGACCCTCGCGGCAGCCGGTGGTGGAGATGCTGCAGGGAAGAGGTAGGGATGCATGAGCGCCACCAACACTGACCTCGTGTTGGCCAACAGGAGTAGACAGACGTCTTGCTGATCCCCTTTAGTGCTCTACTGCTCTTTTAGGACCAGTGGTTCAGTATAGAGTGTTTAACCCATGTATGTATCTGTATTCCAAAGGGGCATGACCTCCCCCTTCTATTTGTGGCACCAAGGGTCCAGGATCCTAAACCATCGTTGGTTATGGTTAGATCATATACAGCAAAACGGTATACAGGAAAACGGTATATGTTCCTCTCCCCCTCCTGTCCCCCTCTCCAAAACGTTAGAGGAGACTTAGCATTTTGAATTTTTAACATGTAAAGTAGCTAGCAGTTAATGTTTGCAAAGTAGCTAGCTGAGTCTGTTAGACATGTCTTTCTTTTTTTTACCTATACAGCAAAACTCATATATCAAAGTAGCATAGTCTGTTGGACATATATGCCCTTATGGACTGAATTTCTGTACAATAGGACTGTTGGAATTTCACGTGATCTATTTGCAATCAGAGGAACAGTTGATGTTAGCATTATTACGATGTAAGCAGCAAATTTAGTCTACAAGTATTTGCTGGTGGCTCGGTTAACTCCTGGGGTTATAGCAGTTATGTATAAAAAACATTCTGATCCAGTATTGCTTGTAGTGGTTTGTCCAAAATGTTGAATGATACTGCTTGGAGATGCCTATATTGTTTCACCTCTTCACATGCCAATGTATTTTTCATGTTGTGATGAAGGCCTTTTTTGCCTTGTCCACCCGAGAGGCCCTTGAGTTTGCTGGAATGTCGATTAACTTCCGTTCCAGCAAATTCAGGTACTCCATATGTCCTATTTTCAGCAAAGGTCATGCTGAAATTTTCCGTGAATTTTAGCATGACTTTGCTAAAAATAGGACATATGGGGTACTTGTGACTAATGCATGGGCCGGGGTACTTGTGACTAATGATGAAAGCTTAGGCTTTTAGGGTGCCTCGGCGTCGAACAACCCTCAATGATAAAAGCTTAGCTTTTAGGATGCCTCGGTGTCGACAAACCCTAAATGATGAGACCATGATCTTGTTCCTTGACAATAACCAACTTTTTGACCAAACTTTGTTCCTATTTAGAGAGAAACATGGCCAACAACGATGAGGCCGGGGGTTCGGGCGGCAAGGCATTCTGGGAGCTGTCCCAGGAGATGGAGGAACAACCTCACTTGTATGAGGACGCCGCCTTCCCCACCGATCATGAGACCACTGATGGTACCGCCGAGGATGACCCCACTGATGCCACCACTGATGGTGCCGCCGAGGATGACCCCACTGATGCCACCACTGATGGTGCCGCCGAGGATGCCACCACTGATGATGGCGGCGCACGCACAGATGGCAGCCAACCGAAGAGGCAACAGAAGGACCGGCGCCCAACCGTGCTCCGCACCCTCAAGGAGGAAGTTACTAAAGTGGACTCCGACGGGAATCCAACGGCGCCCGAACGAATAGTCAAGGGGTACTCGCTTCAGCTCGGGTGCATTCTCCGGAGCACCGTCTCGATCAACACCGAGAACCTGAGGCATCCTGACCGAGGGAATTTGCGCAACCTCCTCTTCACGAAGCTGCACGAACGATACAAGTTCCCCGCTGATTTTGAAAACACAAGCCTCAAAGGGAATAAAGTGAACAATGCTGCCCTCACGAAGATGAGCAAGGCCCTGTCTACTTGGAAAAGCAATGTGAAGAGAATGATCGAGAAAGGTGAGAGTTATGAGAAGATCAAGGAGAAAAATCCTTCAATCACCGAAGATGACTACAATGACTTCAAGATCAATTGCTCGAGCACCGCAAACTCCCAATCAAGTCAGTGGGGGAAAGAAATGCGGGAGCTGAACTTAGGGGAACACAAACTCGGTCCCGGCGGTTACAGAGTGGCGGAGCCTATATGGGACAAGGAGGACGCGGAGCGTGCCGAGCAAGGCCTACCGCCCCGCTTCGAGAAATACAGCGGTAACAAGCAGACCAGGAACTATGTCAGGGCCCGGTACAAGGAGGACCCGATAACAAAGGAGCTTACCATGGATCCGAAGACCAGGGTGCTTGAGCTTGTTCTGGTAAGGAATACACCCCCGCGTAATTAGCTCCATATGGTTGCATTCTAATTAATGAAGCCAAATTTCTAAATGGTTCACATTCCTTCCGCAGGCGACTGAAAGCAGTAGCGCGGGGTCGACTAAGAGCAACCCTTGGGACACCACTCTAAATAGGGCGTTGAATGTAATGAAGAACAAGGATAAGCTCAGTAAGCCGACATTAGCTGGTCGTGTGGCCAGCAAAGGCTTGTCCACAAAATGGGGGTCATACTATACCGCTGGTGTGCGTAAGGAGAAAAAGACCAGCTCAGAAAGCCAGGCACGCGAGGTTCAAGAACTCAAGGCACAGGTGGCGCGGATTCTGGAGATTATCCAAGAGCAAGTGCAACAACAACTCGGAGCGACGATCACCACCATGGTGCCTACCTTGATCCAGGGGTTGAGTGCGTGGATTGCGGGCGGCCAACAGGGGCCGCCCCCGATTCCTAGCTTCACGGCCAGCAACTCGCAAAATGCGATGGCGGGGCCATTGGTGTCTCCGGCGGAGGCGGCATTGGTGTCTCCGACGCCGGCACGGGATCTTAATGCATCCGGGTGTACGCCGGCCGGCACCTCTGCAGCAAGCGGCCCCTCCGTCAACTGCACGCCCGCCGTTGGCGGTGCCTCGACATTAGCCGAGCTCTACGCCATCATCACTGTAACTAATTAAGCCTCTCTCGGTCGAGGACTTCATCTCCTTGCCTTTGACTGGGCATCCCTGACGCCCTACATGTTTTCGCAGGGCGCCACCGACGTTCCGTGCACTCTCCTGTGCTTCGTGAACAACGAGTTGGTCGATGTCGCCAAGGGCAAAATCGTTCAACCGGGCAACCCCTTGTTCCACGGAACCCAGATGCCACCCAACTTGTTTAGGGTTGAACTGGTTCGGGTGCTGCCAGGCTGCGACGAGTTGTTACCTCCGATTCGACCCGTCGGGGCCGACGATGATGACGTGATGACCCTCAGCGCCTGCCTGAGCTGGCCCCTGCTTTGGCCGAAGAGCCAGATTCGTTTTGGGGCGGGGGACACCACCCCAAAGACAACACCGCCAGTCGTGCCGGCGCCATGTCGGCCCCATGGCAAGACCGCCGCAACGGTGCCGGACATCTCTATGCCACTGGATCCAAACATGCATATGGCACAGGATCAGAACGACGACGACAACGATACATTTGGCAACGTCGATCAGTACTTTGCCGAACATGGGTACGATGGCGACTTCATGGGGCCTCCTTCTCAAGAACCCAACCCAACAAAAGACGTGCGCGATCTAGAGGGTACCGCGGAGAAGCCAAGTTGCAACAGGCGTCGTCTGCCGTTCAGCTCTCAGGAGACGCCTCCAACTGCCGAGTTCACCGAGCCTCAGATAGGCGAGGTGCGAAATATTATCAGCCCAAACACACTCAAGAAGGCGGTCTGTGAGCAGAACTCGGTCCCATTACAGGAGAAGAAGAAGGCATGCAAAAGAAAGACTAACAAGGGTGCGAGCCAGCCGGCACCGAGTACGATCCGTGCTCAGGACGGGCCACCTTCACCCGAGGATATCTCGAGGAGGGTGCATGTGGCGGGTAGGGCGATGCTACCGACAAATATGCTCAATGCTGCAACCGGTGCTATGCGGAGTCTGCATGACAGTGTTCTTTCTTTGGAGAAGCGGCGTCTTAGAGAGAAGGATGTGGCATACCCGGTTTTCGCGGCCAAGGTGCCAGAGGGCAAGGGCTTTGTGGATAACTCCATCGGGCGTACGATCGTCCTGCGATTTGATGACATCCACGCTATGATGAACCTTCATCCGCTGCACTACGCCTTCGTTCGGCTATTTCCGCTGAGTATGGAGATGCAGATCATTCGCGACAAGACCCTGGACATCGTGATAGTCGACCCCTTCTACATGCGTGCCAAGATCTTGGCAGCGTTGGGGACCGGCAAGTCGCGAGTTCTTACCTCGAAGGCGTCATTCTGGCAAACCAAGATAAGGATAACTTCCTCGTGCCTTACTTTCCTGAGTAAGTCCTCCCCTCAATCGGCCCGTAACATATGAATTATTAGATTTCGATCGTTTTTCTTTTAACATTCCGTATTTTTGCAGTGACACACATTGCACGGTCATCCTCCTCAGCCCCAAATATTCCATGGCCACGTATTTCGACCCGGACCGTCAGTCGAACGTAGACTACACAAATGTCAAGAAGGTTCTTGATGATGTTCTCCCCGGCTATGCCAAATCTGGAGGCACCTTCACCAGGCCTATTCGTAAGGACGACAAGCACGTGTTCTCCCACAATACGACGTTCTGCTGCGTCAAGCAGCCGCCTGTCGGTTGGAAGGGTGCCTACTACGCCATCCATCACATGCGGGCGATCGTACGGAACCATCATCAACTTCTGCTACCGAGTAAACTCAAAGATTGGGCCGCGTGCGTGTCGGCAATCCAGGACGCGGACATCAGACAAGAATTCTTTCGCATCCAGTCGGAGTTTGCGGAAATCATCCATCAAGATGTCCTTCGTACCTCGGGGCAGTTCTACCACAGAAATCAACCGTCCAACAGTGACATCGACACAATGCTACAAATGCAGGCTGACAACGCCCGTTCTTTCATGACTCCCAAGATAGATGGCGGCTTCATCCACGCTCTGGTCCCTTGAGTCGAGTCGAAAGCAGTGATGATGTGTCTAGTTCTGAAACATCGATTGGCTCATGTTGTAATTAAACTTTAATGAACTTGTAGTATGTCTCTTTGGTTTCGAGAGTCGTTCAACTTAGATGTAATCGATGCTACTAATGTCTTGCTTTTCTCTTCCGATTGTTCTGTTGCATACTTATATATTGCTTATGTATTGTCTGTGAATTGGTACTAACGTTTCGTTTGGCTAGTGCATAGCGATGCCGTCGTATGTCGTGTACAAGTGTAAGGTTCCCGGAGTCTACGACGACTGGGAGGAGTGTCGGAGACAGGTTCACCGATTCAGCAGTAACAGTTACAAAGGGTACACCACTAGGGCCGAGGCCGAATCTAGATACGCCCGCTATCTAGCGGGAGAGGGGAGGGAGCGTTGGAGGAACCGGATGAAGACGAGTTTCATCGTGATGATGCTCATCGTGATGACCGCAGCTCTCTTCTATGTGATGGTAGTTTAGATGATCGATATCGACTTGTAATGTGAAGACAAACTCGCTACTCACGGTCTCGAGACTTGTAATATAATGTTCTATCTTTGTTCGGTCTTTTCAATTCGGAGACTAATATGATGAATTCTATTCAGAGACTAATATGGTGAATTGTATTCAGAGACTAATCTTCTATTGTATTCGATGAATCTATTGTTGATGTGTGCTGTCTATATTTTGTCCAATTATACATTTTGTAACCTGTGCAAAAAACAGAAAATTAAAAAATTAAAAAAAACTTAATATTCATACTAATGGCGCATCACAACACAATGCGCCATTAGTATGCCAAAGGATACTAATGGCGCATTATTAAACAGTGCGCCATTAGTATGCCGAAGTTATTAATGACGCATCTTGCTGTTGTGCGCCATTAGTATGCCAAAGCACCTGGGTATACATGGCCCCCTGGGAGGCATACTAATGGTGCACTGTTGTATATACTAATGACGCATCCTGTGGTGCGACATTAGTATACCAGATAGTAATGGCGCACCAGTGGTGCGCCATTGGTAAAATATACTAATGGCGCACCACTAATGCGCCATTAATGACCAAATTAGGTGCGCCATTAGTAGGCCTTTTCCTAGTAAGCAAGGTGATTTGCTATGGATTTCCCAGTAGTGATTCAATAGAGTGTCCTTTCTTGAAATATAAACTCGTAGCATTGCATTATTGTAGAACAAACAAAAACAGTTATACAGTTAGCCACCACCTGCATGTTAGCGTCATCGCTCATGTCATCAGAGTCAAACAATGTTTTGCAGTACATGAGAGACGATGAAGCGATCAAACCGAATAGATCTGGCTTGAGTACCACGGCGGCATAATCCACTATCAAACAACAATGACGAGCTTAACTAACTACTCCTAACCAACTCATGAGACATCTTAACTTCTCCGATCCACTTTCCAAGCCATCTATCACAACGTCAGCATTTTGAGCATTTCTTCAGATCAGAATCTTCCCAGGAAGCCCCGCAGCCGTCGGGCTCAAGCAGAGGCATTTGTTCATTGACCAGGCTTGCGTACGTCGGACAAAGAATCATTTTCCTTTATAGCCTCCAATGTTAAAAGGGAGAGAGGGATTTGGTGTAAATCGTTGTTGTATTGCTTGAGCCTCATGGGCATATATATAGGAGTACATGATCATCTTGGAGTACAAGGCAAGGTAGAATAATATCATATGCTATTCTAGTTTTCCTAATAATCACGATACTCAACATCCCCTCGCAGTCAAAACGGTAGTGACGCAGACGGTGAGACTGGAGAAGAATCCAAAGGCAAGCCGACAGACACCCCCCACAGTCGTAACGGTCGATGCATCGCGGAGTTGTAGCTGGAGTGAAAACCGACGAGGTTGCTCAAGCAGTCGGTAGCCCTTTGTGCCGTTTGTCGATGTAGCCGAGAGCATAGGGTGGTGTAGCCGCAGTCGAGGTAGCCGTGCGAAGAACACCGTGGTCTGTGTCGAGTCGGGGGTCGCCGGTGTCGAGGTAGTCACCGTGGAGCCGCGAAAGAAGAGCAGTGGCGGCGGCAGCCTAAGGAGGCGGCGGCGGTGGCTAGAGAAGGAGTGCGCCGCGGTGCTCAAAGTAGGCAATAATGAACCCAACAGCGTGACGTAGACCGGCGCGGACGGTGATGTTCCCGAGCCAAGGGAGGCGGCGCGGTGCATATCACGTGGAAGTCCACGCGCGTGGACGGCGGTGGACCATGGGCCGCAGCGTTACGACCCGAAGGGACGACGCAACGGCGGCGGGCAGGTCGGGGCGACGGTGGGGAAGACCTCAGGGCGGTTGTAGGGATCGCGTGCCACGCTCGTTACGGCCCGACGGGACGACGCATCGGCGGCGCGAGGGTCGGTGCAGCCTCAGGGACGGTCCCAAGCGGACGGCCTTGGGGCGGCGGTTGACCGCGGGCCGCGGCACTACGGCCCGAAAGGGCAACGCAGCGGCAGGGCGCGGGTCGGTGCAGCCGCGGAGAGAACCACGGGGCGACGGCAAGGACCGCGTGCCATGCTCGCTATGATCCGATGGGGCGATGCAGCGGCAGCGCGAGGGGCGGTGCAGCCACGAGAACCGCCTGGAGCGGACAGCATCGGGGCGATGGTAGACCGCGGGCCGTGGCGCTACGGCCCGAAGGGGCGACGCAGTGGCAGCGCGTGGATCAATGCAGCCGGGGAACCATAAGGCGGCCATGCTACGGTCCGAAGGGACGATACAGCTGCAGCCTGTTGCTCAATCGGTGAAGGCGCGCTGTACTCAGAGATGATCTTCAATCTTAAAGAGATCCTGCACGTCACACAGCGTGGGACAGACCAGGAGTACGCGAGCGGCAGCCGCGAACACGCTGCATTGCCGTGTACAGGAGGGCTGATGGGCATGTACGTTCGTACATGAGCAACCGCACATACACGGGACACAACATGTGCATGCAGAGGCGTCACACGGAAGGATTGGCCAGCCAGGGTCAGCGCTCGCAGGGAACCACGCCAGCGCGGGCAGGTGATGAGGACGAGAGGCCGGCGCTCGACGCGCTAGCAGCCGCCTATCCGCGCACCTGCGGGCGTGAAGCCCGTGCATTATGCGGCGATCAGTCCAGTCCAAGATGATGAAGATGTCAACGAAACGGACACGTGTTGAGACGACGAATGGCGGTCGGCGGCGCAAACCGATCTATAGGTCGGAGAACCAAAAAAGAAGCGCCGATCAAGACGACCGGCGTGAGAGAGAAAACCCGGATCAAGGATCGGGAAAAAGACTCTCTAGGGCAGCCGATCAACAAGATCGGCGGACGAACCCTAGGTATGGGTCGGGCGGCCCCCGGCAGCGGTCATGGAGGTCGACCGCCCCGGGGACAGCGCGGGTGCGGAAGCGGCGGCGGCTAGGGTTTAGAACCCGGAAACTGATACCATGTTAAAAGGGAGAGAGGGTTTGGTGTAAATCGTTGTTGTATTGCTTGAGCCTCATGGGCATATATATAAGAGTACATGATCATCTTGGAGTACAAGACAAGATAGAATAATATCCTATGCTATCCTAGTTTTCCTAATAATCACGATACTTAACAACCAACTTATAAAGCTCGGTC
The DNA here is from genome assembly GCF_018294505.1 of Triticum aestivum. NCBI lineage: Eukaryota > Viridiplantae > Streptophyta > Magnoliopsida > Poales > Poaceae > Triticum > Triticum aestivum. Next base: position 35,367,879 of record NC_057810.1, read on the forward strand.
AGTAGGAGTTAGACGTGCAGAGCTGTAGCTAGCAAACAAGCAACAAGAACAAGAAGCATAAAACTCGATCAACATGGATTGACAAGATTTGATGGCGCGTGGGAAGGTGACCGAGTGGTTCGGAAGCGTACAATGCCAAGGAAGCCGGCGACTAAGCGACAGAGCAGGACCAGCGGGGCGTCGGAACTGATACTGTCGAGCAAGGCGGCACGTGAGAGCTGCAGCAGTGCCTCTTGCGGGGCACTGGCGCCGATGCCTAGGAATGCGGCGGTGAGCGGTAGCGGAAACGGTGCCGGCGCGCTACCGGCGCATTCGAAGTCCCGGGTGAGCGCCTTCCTATCGATGCTTATGAGGTGGCGGCCGCGCCTGCCGTGCTGGCCATGCTATGCGAGCAGGTGGTGTACCACCTGATGTGGGTGGTGGAGTCTGTGGTGCTGGTTGGGAGGCTCTGCTTCTTCCTCATGCGCTTCGGCTTCAAGCAGCTCTGAGCTCATTCCTCCAATTGCCGCCATGGCGTTGAGGGTGGAGGACAAAGAAGCAGCTTGCGTTGAGTGTTTCTTCGTTCATTTTTCTTCCCTTTGTGCAGATTCGTTTGCCTTTTTTCTGTGACTTTCGATGATTCAATCCCTAAAGAAGTAGTAAATGCCCTCAGCACCACTCTTGTGTATAGAGAAATTTCTTCATTGGTTCCAGCTAAATGGAAATGTCTCATGATCATAAGAGGTATTTCTACTTTTAGTCTATCAAACTTGGGATACCCTCGCTCAACTCCGAAGGCCTCGCTTGCTTTTCTTAGCAATGCCAAACCAGACCGTTTGTCACATGTACGGTTCATGTATTCTCTAGCGCTGATCTTTAAAAGGATCAGCCAGGTCGCGAGCCATCGGATCCATCATGCACTAACCATCCGATCCATGAGGTTTGAACATGGATCATGTTGCACTCAGAGGTTGCACTATGGGCCATGTTGCGCTAAGAGATTTGCACACGAGTGCTTTGCAACATAATCCATGTTGCGCTCACAACATGACCCACATTGTGCCCAGTTGTCGCCACCAGGCAATACCGGTGCCCACATAAACATCTCCGGCGAGCTCGCATCACTGGCGCCTCCCTCAACTGCTCGAATGATGAAAAAGGCCACGCTCGATGGCGTCCCGTGGCAACACGGCGACACCTCACATCATCGTCATCCGATGCACTACTCCGCTCGCAATAACGTCGTGACCGGAAACAGACGGTGGTGTTGTTCTTGTAACCACCCCTGCTGCTGGCGGTAGCCATCCTCCTTTGATTAATAGTGTGGTAGTGGTGGTCAAGGTCAAACGGTAGCCCCCGAGCATGGGACATCTGCATTCCATGGCGTCTTACCAGAAGGAGAGACCCATGAGCTAGGTACATGAGAGAAAGAGAAAAGAGGACGGGCACTCGGGGGAGGCACGGGCCACCGCGGAGTTTCGGCCATAGAGAAAGATAGAAGAGAGGAGGCTGAGGAAAAAACAAATGGATGCAAACTTTTCCGACCAAGATAAGTTGGGGGAGATATAGTGGTACACAGGGCCAGCCAAGTTGTGTGGCATGCTGGCGATGCTGCCATTTGACTGAAGGATCGGCCAACTGAGACTACTCATAGCTAGTGGGGGTATAATAGTTAGTAACATGTCTGCCATATAGGAAAAACAGTTGATGTCCCAAGTAACTAAAGAGAAGAGGGAGAAATAGATTAACATAATACTCCCTTTCGTTTATAGGGTTTACCTCAAAAAAATTACTTCAGGAAAACGAGCGTGAAGTCTCATTTCAATAAAAATGAGACTGCCATATAGGTAAACATAATTATTTCAGGAAAACAAGCACATTAATTGAGTACTTTTGCAAACTAGAAAAAATATATCATTCACCATCTATCTTGGTTGGTAAGACTTTTGAATCATGTCCTCTGAACCGGAAGGGTGGGAGTATGTTACATAGCACTTCCCAATGAAAAGTGATTCTACAACACTACTAGGGAAGAGCCTAGCAGTAGCGCTAGTTTGCACTACTAGGGAAAACCTTATACACAGAAATTTAGCAGCTATGTTGCATGGATACTTGGATATGTATCGGATACGCGATACGGGGATATGCCCAATACACCAATTTTCTAAAAACATGGATACAGGGATACGTTTACATATAGATATTACATGTATGAATTATCAGAAGTATGAAAAAAAATGAGGAGCTTCCAGGTCAAAGCATGCCTCAATAGGATTACCCACTTTCTTTTCTTGCACTTGGTTCAATTTCATCAATTGGCAGTGGGATTTCACTAGGTTTGCTGTTTCAATCAGTGCATCGACTCTCTATTGCTCACCTCTGAATCGAACAAGGGTTTGAGGTATCCAAAATGTATCACGGAAGTATCCCAGGAGTATCAAACATTATTTTCTTTTTTTAATTAAAAATCGAGGGATACTTACGGGATACGTATCGGGCTGTATTGGGGCAGTATCCGAGTATTGGGGCAGTATCCGGCTAGATACGCACGCTTTCTGCAGTATCCGCGCAACGTAGTTTAGTAGTAGCGCGGGTCAAAAAAGGCGCTAGTGCTAAATAGCAGTAGCGCGTGAGCAAAAAAGGCGCTACAGATAAAATTGTAGCAGTAGCGCGTGCCTGTGTAAAAGCGCTACTACTAGTAGCGGGCTTGGAAGAAGCGCGCTACCACTACTAGTACATAGGTAGTAGCGCGTTTCCTACGAAAAGCGCTACTGCTAATGGAAGTGAAATAAAATGAAAACAAATATAAAAGTAAATGAAAATGAAAGAAATAGAAAAAGGAGAAAGGAAAAAATAAAATCTAAAGCAAAATAAATGAAAAAGCGAAAAAAAGGAGAAGGCATAGCAGTAGCGTCTGTTCGTAAGAGGCGCTATAGCTAATGTAGCTGCAGCGCGTTTCCTAGACCCCCACTATAGAAACAGAAAAGGAAATAAGAAAATGGAAGGAATTACATAGCTATAGTAGTAGCGCGTTTTGCTAAAACCGCTAAGTTTGACTTAACCAAAAAACTGTTTCCCCTCGGCCACCACTTCTCCCCCAAATCCCTCGACCCACCCCGCCGCCGTCTCCCCGATTCGCCATCGCCCCACTTCGCTGCCATCTACTGCCGACGTCGATGCCCCCAGAGCCACCAGAGTCGCGCGCCGTGGATGCCACCGGAGCCGCCCCCAATGCCATCGAGCCGCGCGGCCTCATCAACGCCACCGGAGCCGCCGTCGACGCCACCGGATCCTCCCTCGCCACAACTGCCTCCTCGCCGTCACCGGAGACGCCCCTGCCTCTGTCGCCACCACTGCCTCCCTCGCCACCAGTGGAGCCATCCTCTGTAAGCCCCCACCCCTCCTCTCTCTCTCTCTCATGCATATATAGCACAAACACTGGACAGAGAACCTAGGTTAACTAGTTTAATTAGGTTAATTATCTAGGTTAGTGCAAACATTTAGTTAGGGTTCTGACATAGAACTAATTAGGTGAACTAGTTTAATTAGGTTAATTATCTAGGTTAGTGCAAAAATTTAGTTAGGGTTTTGACAGAGAACTAGTTAGGTTAACTAGTTTAATTAGGTTAATTATCTAGGTTAGTGCAAAAATTTATTTAGGGCTTTGACAGAGAACTAGCTACATTAACTAGTTTAATTAGGTTAATTATCTAGGTAAACTGGGTTAACTAACTAGGTTAAATAGGTAGGTTAATTAGGTTCGTTAGATTAACAAGCTAGGTTAAGTAGGTTGGCTAGGTTAGAGCAAAATTTTACTTTAGAGCATTAGGTCAGAAGGGTTAGAGAAATGGAGTTTCTTTGCAATTTAATTGCGTTCTGTCCTAGGCAGGGGAGGGTTAGAGAAAATAATGTGTGTGTGTGTGTGTGTGTGTGTATGTGTGTGTGTGTGTGTGAGGAATAGCTAGATCAACATAATTTGGGTTCTGTCCTAGGTAGAGAAGTGTTTAGTGAGGCCATTTTGCAAAGGTTTTTGATTTTTGAAAAGACCACTATTTTTCAAGGAAAATAATTTAGGCAAGTTTTATTTTAAAGATGATCTTTTCCTGGATTTTTATTGTTGATTATATCTTTTCATTGAAGTGGTCATGTTACATATTTTGATTGAAGTGGTTCGATTGTGCCCAAGTGGCTTTGTTGTTTCCAGGGAATGAAGCTGAGTGGCCTATGTTTTGCTGGAATGTTGATTCATTTCCGTTCCGGCAAATTTCAGGTTCTCGATTTGTCCACTTTTTAGCAAAAGTCATACCGAAATTTTCCGTGAATTTCGCCATGACTTGTGCTACAAACTAGGAAATAACAAGTGCCCGGGATTTGCCGCACCGGGAAGGAATCAATGTTCCTGCATGTCATTATTCATTTTATTAGGTCTAGAATTAATTACTAGATTTAATCGTAGGAAACATGGCTAGCAACGATGAAGGACAGGGTTCTGGTGATTGCGACAACGTCTACCTGGCGGTAGAAGAATTTTTGAGGGACGACGACGATCAAGAGTTGATGTTGGTGGGTCCACCTGTCACATCGGAGATTGTGACTAACATCGAGTCCGGCGCTGAGACTGAGACCGGCGCTGAGACTGAGACTGGTGCTGAGACTAGCGGAGACGATATAGAACCAAAAGCAAAAAGGCAACGACTTCCTAACAAGCTCAGGACTACTAGACTGGTGGTCATGGAGGTGGACGACGACAATTTTGAGCCAACCGCGCCCGAGGAAGCGCGCGCGTGCTACGGCAATCAAATGGGCTGCATCATATGGACAACTGCCACCATCAATGATGAGAAACTAAAGAAGATACATAATATGAGGCCCTCCCTCCTAAAGAAGTTGCACTAGATATTCTTGTTCACGGGATGGAATGAAAAGGATTATAAAGATCCAGAAAAGGACCCAGCAATGAAGAAGATAAACCAACACGCCATGACCAAGTTTAGTGACGCGTTGGCCGCCTGGAAATCAAGGGTAAAATATCGGATCGTCATCAAAAAGGAACCCTACTCCAAGATTGTAAACGATAATCCGACTATCACGGTAGAGCACTTTCAAATATTCAAGGCGGCTTGCGAGGCCAAAGCTGCCAAAAAAAGTCGAAGTACATGAAGGGGCTTCAACAGAGGAATATTGGGAGCCACCACCTCGGAAGCCGTGGTTACGGCAGGAAGAGGTCCATATTGGCCAAGGAGGACGCGGAAGCCGCGAGTCTGGGCATCCCAGACCCCTTGGCAGAGTTCACCGTCCCGCAGGAGTGTGACGTCCTCAGGGCCCAACACCGTTGGGACCCAAAGAAGAAGGTTTTCGAGACAAACAGGGTTACAACGGAGTTCATGAGACTGCTGGTAATTTTAGTTTCTAATCAATTCGACTGCATGTTATTCATATTTGTAAATGATCCTTGTGCCTTTTGCAGAAAGAGCAACAGAGGATTGTGGCCGAAAGCGACTCGCCGTCTGAGTCGTTGGCGAGGCCGAAGTGGGACACTCCATTCAACCGGGCGTTAAACATATTGAAAGGACTCCCGGTGGAGACTCAACCATCATATGGACGCATGCACGGTGTCGGAGACGGCGCCACGTGGAAGAAGTACTACCATGAGACCACGAAGGAGAGAAAGGAAAGACGGAGGTTAACTGAAGAAAAAATCGACAAGAAGGTTGAGATTGCGGTTGAGAAGAAATCATCTAAGACAGTCACAACAGCGGTAGCTTCCGCAAAACAAGTGGTTGTAGATATGTCTACTACCTTGGTTCCGACCTTTTTTAATTGGACCAGGAAAAATCCAGAAAAAAATGCAACGGACTTTCCCCTTGCTGACTTCTTGGGGAGAAGCTCGACTAGCATTGCACCAGCACATGCAGCTGCACCTGCTCCCGCACCGGCTCCTGCACCTGCTCCGGCACCGGCTCCGGCACCGGACGTGCTCGGCGGTGCTTCATCTTTGGCTGAGCTCGACTCCCTCACGGTATCTGTCACATCGGCCCTCTTCAATAAATGTATAATCTCTCGTTTTCGTTGCCTTTCGGATGTCTCACTTCGCAGACTTCACTTTGCAGGCCGACGAAACCCCGTGCACCTTATTGTACACCATCGGCGGCCAGAAGCTGGACGTGGGGAAGGCGACGATAATGGAACCGAAGGAACCATTGTTCCACAGCCGGCCAATCCCCCCGGACGTCTTCAATGGTTCCGTGGCCAATGTCAAACCGGGCTACGAGAATTTGGCTCCTCTGGTACTCGTTGAAGAACATTACCAAAAAGGATTACACCCACATCAAGTATGTTCTCGACAGTGCTATCTTTTACTATGGCAAAGGGGGTGGAGATGTCAACGACAGGAAGACAAGGCACGACAGGCCCGCCTTCAGCCATAAGACCGACTTCTACTGCGTCCAACAACCGAGTGATTCTCTTAATCATGGATTTTATGTCCTACACCACATGCTGGAGTACAGACGGGATCACCAGAAGGTTCGCATGTCACCTAAATCCGGCGATGCCGATATTCTACAATGGGCAAAGCACTTAGGAGATATCGAGGATCATCGACTTCGAGCTGAGTTATATCACATCCATAGAACTTTCCCAAATCATCATGAAGGAGGTCCTCGAAAAAACAGGGATGTTCTACAAAGAAGGAGAAATGTCGCGGGAAGATGTCCGAACAAGCGTAGCCTCTCAGCGTCTCGACATGAAGCCTTTCACTAGGCTCGGGGACTTTCTCCCTGACATGGATGGATGGCACCCCATGTTGGAGTGATTGTCGATATATGACAATGTGTCCGTTTAGTCCATAATTTCCATATGACAAAACTTTGAGTTATGCACGGCGAAACTTTATTTGTGATGTAATTAAACTGTCCTCCTCGTTGACTAGTGAAGATCACTCTAGTTAGGGCATTTTGGGTACGATGAACTTTGTTATTTATGCTTATGATATGTTGCTTCTATTTTTGCCAAGTCTGTCTCTTTCTGTTTCTCAACTATATATGTTGCATATCATCGACTCATGTGATGATGCAGGTGCATAGTGTTGGAAATATGCCCTAGAGGCAATAATACATGATTATTATTATATTTCGTTGTTCATGATAATTGTCTGGTATTCATGCTATAATTGTGTTATCCGGAAATCGTAATACATGTGTGAATACACAGACCACAACATGTCAATAGTGAGCCTCTAGTTGACTAGCTCGTTGATCAACTGATAGTCATGGTTTCCTGACTATGGACATTGGATGTTGTTGATAACGGGATCACGTCATTAGGAGAATGATGTGATGGACAAGACCCAATCGTAAGCATAGCACAAGATCGTGTAGTTCGTTTGCTAGAGATTTTCCAATGTCAAGTATCTTTTCCTTAGACCATGAGATCATGTAACTCCCAGATACCGTAGGAGTGCTTTGGGTGTACCAAAGGTTACAACGTAACTGGGTGACTATAAAGGTGCACTACGGGTATCTCCGAAAGTATCTGTTGGGTAGACACGGATCGAGACTGGGATTTGTCACTCCGTATGACGAAGAGGTATCTCTGGGCCCACTCGGTAATGCATCATCATAATGAGCTCAAAGTGACCAAGTGTCTGGTCACGGTATCATGCATTACGGTACGAGTAAAGTGACTTGCCGGTAATGAGATTGAACGAGGTATTGGGATACCGACGATCAATCTCGGGCAAGTAACGTACCGATTGACAATGGGAATTGTATACGGGGTTGCTTGAATCCTCGACATCGTGGTTCATCCGATGAGATCACCGAGGAGCATGTGGGAGCCAACATGGGTATCCAGATCCCGTTGTTGGTTATTGACCGGAGAGTCGTCTCGGTCATGTCTACGTGTCTCCCGAACCCGTAGGGTCTACATAGTTAAGGTTCAGTGACGCTAGGGTTGTAGAGATATGAGTATGCAGTAAACCGAAAGTTGTTCGGAGTCCCGGATGAGATCCCGGACATCAGGAGGAGTTCCAGAATGGTCCTGAGGTAATGAATTATATATAGGAAGTCATGTTTCGGCCATCGGGAAAATATGTAATGAATTATATATTGTATCGGGACCACCGGAAGGGTCCCGGGGGTCCACCGGGTGGGGCCACCTATCCCGGAGGGCCCCATGGGCTGAAGTGGGAGGGGAACCAGCCCCTGGTGGGCTGGTGCGCCCCCCCCCCTTGGGCCCCCCTGTGCCTAGGGTTGGGAAACCCTTGGGGTGGGGGCGCCTCCACCTGGCTTGGGGGGCAAGCCACCCCATTGGCCGCCCCCTAGGGGCCCTATATAAAGAGGGGGGGAGTCCAGCCGCACCCATGCTCTTGGCGCCTCCGTCTCCCCTTGCTACACCTCTCCCTCTCGCAGAATCTTGGCGAAGCCCTGCCGAGATCGCTGCTGCATCCACCACCACACCGTCGTGCTGCTGGATCTTCACCAACCTCTCCTTCCCCCTTGTTGGATCAAGAAGGAGGAGACGTCTTCCCAACCGTACGTGTGTTGAACGCGGAGGTGCTGTCCGTTCAGCACTAGGATCATCGGTGATTTGGATCACGACGAGTACGACTCCCTCAACCCCGTTCTCTTGAACGCTTCCACTCGATATACAAGGGTATGTAGATGCACTCCTCTCTCTCGTTGCTAGATGAACTCATAGATTGATCTTGGTGAAACCGTAGGAAATTTTTTATTTTCTGCAATGTTCCCCAACACATAGATCATCGATGGTGAAGAAGTGCTATGCCAGGAGTATACGACGAGTGGCCTGAGTGTCAGGCCCAGGTGTACCGGTTTCCGGTTTTCGAGCGACAACCAGTAGTTAGTTTAGGTTCATGCTAATGCGAGAGAGGGATACGAACTCATGTACTTCATAGTTCCGCTCTCACTCATAGTGTGGCTCTTCTCGCGTATATCATTGTTTAGATGGATGACGATGTAGTTGGAAGTAATCGAGACTTGTATCGCTATTTTCGAGATGATGACGAGAGACCACTTTGTGTTTGGTGATGATTATGATGATGACATGATTTGTTGAGACTATTTGTATGTATATGCTATGATTACATTTGTATGTTTATGATATGCTAAAGATTATTGTATAAAGCCTATTCAAATACAAAACAAATATGCATAAAAAATAGAAACTAATAAAACTAGCAGTAGCGAGGGGAACAAAGTTAGTAGTAGCGCTCCCTTACCAGTAGTGCTTACTTCTAAAAAGCGTTGTAGATATTAGCAACAACGCTCTTACCTAAAGCGTGCTACTGCTAGCCATGTATAGCATTAGCATGGGATGGCAGGCGCTACGGCTACACGTTAGCTATAGCGCCTTATCAGTAGAGCGATGTCTCGTGCTACTGATAGGCAAAATACCCACGCTACTTCTAGGGTTTTCCCTAGTAGTGTTTAGGTATAGCAGTAGTGCGGGGCACCACACTAGTGATACGGCGCTGCAGTTAAACTGTGGCAGTAGCGTGGGTTTGCCCGCGCTACTGCTATACCTACATAGCAGTAGCACTTTTCATAGAAAGCGCTACAGGTAGTTAGCAGCGCGCCTGAGGGAGTCCTGGACTATGGGGTCCTCGAGGAGTCGGCCTATGTGACATAGGTCGGACTGATGGGCCGTGAAGATACAAGGTAGAAGGACCTCCCCCGTGTCCGGATAGGACCCTCCCTTGCATGGATGGCAAGCTTAGCATTCGGATCATGTACCTTCCTTTCCCTGTAACCGACTATGTAAAACCCTAGATCCCTCCGGTGTCTATATAAACCGTAGGGCTTAGTCCATAGGCAGAAACACAATCATACAGGCTAGACATCTAGGCTCTAGCGATTACGATCTCGAGATAGATCAACTCTTGTAACCCCTATATTCATCAAAGTCAATCAAGCAGGAAGTAGGGTATTACCTCCATTAAGAGGGCCCGAACCTGGGTAAACATCGTGTCCCCTGCCTCCTTGTTACCTTCGATCCTTAGATGCACAATTCGGGACCCCCTACCTGAGATCTGCCGGTTTTAACACCGACATTGGTGCTTTCATTGAGAGTTCCACTGTGTCGTCACCAGAAGGCTCAATGGCTCCATCAACCATCCACAACAATTCTGCCCTGAGGGAGACTTTTCTCCCCAGCCAAATCTTCGTATTCAGTGGCTTCGCACTGCGTGCCAATTCGATTGGCCATCTGAAATAGATCGACAGCAACGCCCCTGGTCATCAGATCAGTTTCGGAAACCTAAACTACATCGCTGACATCCAAGGAGACTTGATATTCCAAGGGTTCGCGACCTCAACTGCAGCTCCGGCCTTGGATCCGGAACTCCTCGCTGATTCCGAAGACGGGAGTTTAGAGCCCACCGAACTCTCCACAGCCATAGGGCTCAACACCGGAGATACAGAGGGAATCGCTTCAATGGTCGGCCCGGAGCCACTCCAGGCTCCCTCCATCCTCATCAAGCCGGACTCACCTCCGCACCTCAGCTCCGAACTCTCGAGGTCCATGTCATACGAGCTCGGACAGGGAATTCCTGTCCCACCCCTCTCCACGGATTCTCGCTCCCCTGAATAGACCCCACTCTTAAGAGAGGCTCTTGACTTAATGCGATCTCTCGCCATTACACAAGGATCGCTGCTGAATTACGCCCAGCCCGCACTGGGGGCTGAGAGTGGGGAATTTTACGTCCCACCCGCCACCCATTTCATAGCCACTTTCGACCACTTGACCGACATGCTTGATTGCGCTTCCGAAAACATCGACGGCATGGACGACGATGCCAGAGAAGAGCAAAGCCAGAACCCGCCACTTACCGGACACTGGACGACTACCTCCACATATGATGTATACATGGTGGACACACCCAAATAAAATGATGGCGAAGGTGGGAAGGACCCAGTCGAGGATAATTCTCCTGTGGAACCACCAAAGCGTCGTCGTCAGCGGCGCCGCTCTAAGCAGCGTCGAGAAAAAGATAGCAATACCTGCACCGAAGACAACATCACTCTGGATAACACCGAAGACCAAGAAGCCCTTATCGAACCACAATATCAACATGATGAGTGGGAGGAGGGGCAAGCCGACCCCAACGATCCCATCGGGAACAAGGGCTCGGAGGATGGTAGTTACATACCGATCTCTGAAGAAGACGAGCGCCTCGGCGATGAAGAATTTATCATGCCAGAGGAACCCTTCAAACAACAGAGCTTTAAGCGCCGGATAATAGCCACGACAAGAAGCCTAAAAAAGAAACAACAGCAACTTCAAGATGATTAGGATCTGCTCAATGACAGATGGACTGAGGTGCTGGCAGCCGAGGAATACAACCTCGAACGTCCAACCAAGAGCTACCCGAAGCGTAAGCTGCCACACCAATTTGACGATGAGCCCCTAGAACCTATATCGCCCACGCGTAATGCGGCCAATGGACCTGACCGACCACCACCTGGCCGGGACAGAGTGGCAACTCAAGCCGAACACCCGCCTGCACCACCCCACCATAAAGGTAGAGAGACAGCAGCTGCAGGATACACTTACGACCTACAACAGGACCTGGATAACAGAGCCGGTCAGACCATATTCAATATATGGATCAAGGGGGTAGGCCACGGCACGAGAAGACGGCCATCAAGCCTGGCGCGACAAGCACAACTCCACCTGGGCTGAAAACCGCATACGGACTCCATCCGAACTACGTCGGGCGTGGCCCTATATAGAGGTGCCGCACACCCCCTATGCTTCATCGATGAGGTAATGGAGCACCAGTTCCCAGGAGGGTTCAAACCCATAAAATCGAGTCATACGATGGCACAGCAGATCCCGCGGTATGTATTGAAGTTTTCCTTCTCCACATTCACATGGCTCGCGGTGATGATCTACATGTCATCAAGTACCTCCCTCTCAAACTCAAGGGACCAGCTCGGCACTGGTTAAACAGCTTCCTGATATGTCTCCAATCTATCTATAATTTTTTATCGTTCCATGCTATTATATTACCCGTTTTGGATGTTTATGGGCTTTACTTTACACTTTTATATCATTTTTGGGACTAACCTACTAACAGGAGGCCCAGCCTGAATTGCTGTTTTTTTTGCCTATTTCAGTGTTTCGAAGGAAAGGAATATCAAACGGAGTCCAAACGGAATGAAACCTTCGGGAGCAATCTTTTTGGAACAAACGTGATCCAGGGGACTTGGAGTGGACGTCAAGAAACAGAGGAGGCGGCCACGAGGGTGCCCGGCGCGCCCCCCACCCTCGTGGGCCCCTCGAGCATCCACCGACCTACTTCTTCCTCCTATATATACCCACGTACCCTGAAACCATCGAGGAGCACCACGAAAAACTATTTCCACGCCGCAACCTTATGTATCCGCGATATCCCATCTTGGAGCCTTCGTCGGCGCTCCGCCGGAGGGGGAATCGACCACGGAGGGCCTCTACATCATCTCCAAGGCCTCTCCGATGAGTTGTGAGTAGTTTACCACAGACCTTCGGGTCCATAGTTATTAGCTAGATGGCTTCTTCTCTCTCTTTGAATCTCAATACAAAGTTCTCCTCGATGTTCTTGGAGATCTATTCGATGTAACTCTTTTTGCGGTGTGTTTGTCGACATCTGATGAATTGTGGGTTTATGATCAAGTTTATCTATGAGAAATATTTGAATCTCATCTGAATTCTTTTATGTGTGATTAAGTTATCTTTGCAAGTCTCTTCGAATTATCAGTTTGGTTTGGCCTACTAGATTGATCTTTCTTGCAATGGGAGAAGTGCTTAGCTTTGGGTTCAATCTTGCGGTGTCCTTTCCCAGTGACAGCAGGGGCAGCAAGGCACGTATTGTATTGTTGCCATTGAGGATAAAAAGATGGTGTTTATATCATATTGCATGAGTTTATCCCTCTACATCATGTCATCTTTCTTAATGCGTTACTCTGTTCTTTATGAACTTAATACTGTAGATGCATGCTGGATAGCGGTCCATGTGTGGAGTAATAGTAGTAGATGCAGGCAGGAGTCGATCTACTTGTCACGGACATGATGCCTATATACATGATCGTCCCTAGATAATCTCATAATTATTCTCTTTTCTATCAATTGCTGGATAGTAATTTGTTCACCCACCGTAATACTTATGCTATCTTGAGAGAAGCCACTAGTGAAACCTATGGCCCCCGGGTCTATCTTTTATCATATAAGTTTACCATCTACTTTTACTTGCATCTTTACTTTTCCAATCTATACCATAAAAATACCAAAAATATATTTATCTTATCATATTATCTCTATCAGATCTCACTTTCGCAAGTGGCTGTGAAGGGATTGACAACCCCTTTATTGCGTTGGTTGCGAGGTTCTTGTTTGTTTGTGTAGGTGCGTGGGACTTCTAAGGAGCCTCCTACTGGATTGATACCTTGGTTCTCAAAAACTGAGGGAAATACTTATGCTACTTTGCTGCAGCACCCTTTCCTCTTCAAGGAAAACCAACGCAAACACAAGACGTAGCAAGAATGATTTCTGGCGCCGTTGCCGGGGAGGCTTCCACAAAGTCAAGTCAAGATTCGACCTCCCGGCAACGTGTGATTTCTGGCGCCGTTGCCAGGGAGATCTTCGCTCAAGTCAAGACATACCAAGTACCCATCACAAACTCATCTCCCTCGCATTACATTATTTGCCATTTGCCTCTCGTTTTCCTCTCCCCCACTTCACCCTAGCCTTTTCTTCGCCCTCCTTCCGTTCGATCTTGTGTTACCATGTACCTTCTTTTTGCTCGCATCTTCGCTTGCTAAAGTTTATGGATCCTCATCCACTTGTTAATATCTTTAAGAGATCCAATTATGATGAACCTATTGCTAGTGAGTTGAGTGCACTAGATTATCTTTATGAGGTTTTGCTTGAAATTTGTGAATCTGAAAATTGTGATAAAGTGCTTTATGAAGTGATTCACGATACATCTTTGAATAAAAAGCATGATTGCAATGATTTTACTATGAATTCTATTGATGTCAACTGTGCTAACAATATGCAAAACCCTAAGCTTGGGATGCTAGTTTTTCTATGTCTACTACTTGTTGCAATGATCATGATTGGGTGATTCTTCTTGTGATCTTGAAAATTTATTTAAGCCCCATGCTGAATATAAGATTGATAAGAATGTTTGCAATAATATTGAAAGTGGGTTTGGATGAGTGTCAACTTCAGATCCCACATATTTGGAGAATGTTCAATCTTATGATTTTTTTGATAAAAGTGGGTTTGAAGATGTCACGACTTTAGTTTGATCCCACTATTTTGGAAGAGTGTCAACTTCGTATGCATGTGGATTATATTGAGAATATGTCTTGTGATAGATATATTGTTGAATTTGCTTATGATCCTACATGTAATTATTATGACAGAGGAAAATATGGTCATAGAAAATTTCATGCTACTAAATTACCTCTCTTCGTGTTGAGATTGCTATTGTTGCTTTCCGCTTCCTTGCATATGCTAGTTTTTGCTTGCTATGATAATTTGTTTTCCTATAAGATGCCTATGAATAGGAAGTATGTTAGACTTAGATATGTTTGTCATGTGATTTATGATGCTCTCTTTGTGCTTCAATTCTTGTCTTTGATGTGAGCATCATTGAAATTATGCCTAGCTAGGGGCGTTAAATGATAGCGCTAGTTGGGAGACAACCCAATTTTATTTTTGTTTTTGTTTTTGCTTCTGTTTAGTAATAAACTTTCCATCTAGCTTATGTTTAGATGTGTTTTCATGTTTTAATTAGTGTTTGTGCCAAGTAGAACCTATAGGATAACCTACGGTGATAGTTAATTTCATTCTGCTAAAAAACAGAAACTTTTGCATTGATTCTTTTTGCTGTAGATAAATAGACAAATTGCCCAGGACTTCCTATTTTGGTAGTAGTTTTAGAGTTCCAGAAGTATTCGAGAGTTACAGATTGCTACAAACTTTTCTGTTTTTGACAGATTCTATTTTTCGTGTGTTGTTTGCTTATTTTGATGCATCTATGGCTAGTATGTGGGGTATGAACCATAGAGAAGTTGGAATACAGTAGGTTTAACACCAATATAAATAAAGAATGAGTTCATTACAGTACCTTATGTGGTGGTTTTGCTTTCTTGCACTAACGGAGCTTATGAGATTTCCTGTTGAGTTTTGTGTTGTGAAGGTTTCAAGTTTTGGGTAAAGATTTGATGGATTATGGAATAAGGAGTGGAAAGAGCCTAATCTTGGGGATGCCCATGGCACCACAAGATATTCAAGGATAACCAAAATCCTAAGCTTGGGGATGCCCCGGAAGGCATCCCCTCTTTCGTCTTCGTCTATCGGTAACTTTACTTGTTGCTATATTTTTATTCGCCGCATGATATGTGTTTTGCTTGGAGAATCTTGTATGATATTAGTCTTTGCTTTTTAGATTACCACAATCATCCTTGTTGTACACACCTTTTGGGAGAAACCCACTTGATTGGAATTTATTAGAATACTCTATGTGCTTCACTTATATCTTTTGAGCTAGATAGTTTTGCTCTAGTGCTTCACTTATATCTTTTAGAGCACGGCGGTGGCTTAATTTTGTAGAAATTGTTGATCTCTCATGCTTCACTTATATTATTTTGAGAGTCTCTCAGAACAGCATGGTATTTTCTATGGTTATAAAATTGGTCCTAGAATGATGGGCATCCAAGTTGGGTATAATAAAAACTATCATAGAAAGTGAATTGGATGCTATGATCAATTTGATACTTGATAATTGTTTTGAGATATAGAGGCTGCACCCCTCGGGTAGACTACAGGAGCAGCCGCAAGCAGCGGAGGGGAACTCCAAGGCCCCGTCGACGTCGGCGTCGAACCGACGCCCTGGGGCACAGGCACACTAGGGAGGGGAATACGTGGGCTTCCTACCCGTACGCCCCGCCCGCCCCAGCCGCCTGGCTAGAGGGGGTCTCCGGCGCCTCAAGTGGTGCGGACATCCTAGCCATTGGAGGATAAGGAGCCGAGGCCACCAGCCCCGGACCCCCTCCCCTAGGCTCAACCAATGTCAACGGCTCCATCACCTCGGATGAGATAATGGTGAGAATGGGAGAAAGAGGGGCCTCCTACCCAAGCTCCTCCCCCCCTCGTCGACCGAGGTCATCACAGAGACAAAAACCTCCGAGCCCCCGAGCATGGGACCATCAGCAACATCAAAATCCATAGGAGGTATCATGCGCTCAAGCACGTCATCGGACTCCATCCGGTCACTCCAGAGTCTGGGAGGAGCAGAAGCTGGCTCAAACGACCCAAATCTCAGAGCGTTCATCGGCACCGAAGAGGATGGTGTCGTCCCATCCCAACGGTGAGGATGGGTCTTGTAGACATGACATCTAGTGGGTCCCGCATAGTTCTCGAGAACTTTTTAGGGCCTTGCAGCCGTTTATCCACCGGGCAAGCCAGCAACCCCACGCCATTCGCACGCCCTACTCGTCCCCGTCTTCTACCTCACAGCAGTTCGCTCCCAGTCATGCCGTCCTTTCACATTAGTTTGCTCCCGGTTTTTGCGGGGTACAACAGTTCAACTTCTCCTAACCCTCCTCCAAAATCCATGGCCTCCCAAATCTCCATGGTCTCCGCTGAGTACCAAGTTAGAGGCATCACCGGTGATCAGTTCATCGTCATCTACACACGTGGATCCGCGACGGTGAAAGCATGGCTTGCTCGCTTCCTACACATGTTCAACAGTTCAACGGATGAGTGGGTCGCTGGGCTAGATGTTGAGTACACCACAGTCCTGGGACGAGAGAAGGATCTAAAGGAAGAAGAGAGGAAGAAGCCTGCCGTGATCCAGGTTTGCGTACATAACGTTTGCTTGGTCTACCACATATGCCATGCCGACATTGGGTGCCAGGATTTTAAGAACTTCCTGAAGGACAAAAGAGTGAAATTCATTACTGTAGGCTTTAAGAACGACAGGGATGTCCTGCGTCGGAGAGGTCTAGTTGTAGGCCAGCCCTTCGATCTCCAGAAGGCAAGCCAGGTGTCCTCCTCTCAACCTTCAATGCTGACCCTGGCAGCAATCATGATTGATCCTTCGTACGCTAAACTGAAGAAACCTCATCACGAGTTTCATCATGCATGGGAGTCAAAGACATTAGATGAAGATCACATCCTGTACGCAGCAATGGATGCCTACCTTTGTTTAAATATCTACATGGGTTGAATGAAGAAGCAGAGCCCAGTGTCCGGTTCAAGCAAAGAAGTGTCGGCAAAGAGGAAGAGGAAGAGGGACGAGGACGAAGTCGAAGACGTGGACTCGAACTCCAAGTAGGTGGCAGAGTCGTCGCTCATGCTGGTTCTACTGTAGTGTCAAGCGGACTAGATGCTTAGTTTATTTTCAAGGGTGTGTTGTGCTGAGGCCCCAACAGAACTATGTTTATGTTCTTTCTCGTTATTTGAACTCTTTAGTACGTAGAGTAGTACTAGTACTATGTCTTACTACTGTTCTTCTTGCAGTTGGTACTACTGCTCGTACCTTCATGTTCCTACTGTACTTAATACGTTCGTACTAGTAGTATAATTTGGGTCAGTCGATTTGTGAAAGAAGTTCGACGGAGTGAAGGAAGAAGACGGCAGAGGAGGTGGAAGAAGCCCTTCTAGCCATCCATGTTGCATCAAACGGCTCACATGAGTCGACTGACCCAAATAGCTCCTTCAGATTGCAGGATCCACGTGGCATTCAAGGCCTCGAAGGTAGATTCCGCGTCCGCACCCGGTTTGCGGGCTCGACGCCAGCGCGAGCGGCTTCCGCCGCGACAGCCACCTGTTGGAAATATGCCCTAGAGGCAATAATAAAAGTATTATTATTATATTTCCTTGTTCATGATAATTGTCTTTTATTCATGCTATAACTGTATTATCCGGAAATCGTAATACACGTGTGAATACATAGACCACAATATGTCCCTAGTGAGCCTCTAGTTGACTAGCTCGTTGTGATCAACAGATAGTCATGGTTTCCTGGCTATGGACATTGGATGTCGTTGATAACGGGATCACATCATTAGGAGAATGATGTGATGGACAAGACCCAATCCTAAGACTAGCACAAAAGATCGTGTAGTTCATTTGCTAGAGCTTTGCCAATGTCAAGTATCTCTTCCTTCGACCATGAGAGCGTGTAACTCCTGGATACCGTAGGAGTGCTTTGGGTGTATCAAATGTCACAACGTAACTGGGTGCCCATAAAGGTGCACTACAGGTATCTCTGAAAGTATCTATTGTTTTATGCGGATCGAGACTGGGATTTGTCACTCCGTGTAAACGGAGAGGTATCTCTGGGCCCACTCAGTAGGACATCATCATACGCGCAATGTGACCAAGGAGTTGATCACGGGATGATGTGTTACGGAATGAGTAAAGTGACTTGCCGGTAACGAGATTGAACAAGGTATTGGATACCGACGATCGAATCTCGGGCAAGTAACATACCGATAGACAAAGGGAATTGAATACGGGATTGATTAAGTCCTTGACATCGTGGTTCATCCGATGAGATCATCGTGGAACATGTGGGAGCCATCATGGGTATCCAGATCCCGCTGTTGGTTATTGACCGGAGAACGTCTCGGTCATGTCTACATGTCTCCCGAACCCGTAGGGTCTACACACTTAAGGTTCGATGACGCTAGGGTTATAAAGGAAGTTTGTATGTGGTTACCGAATGTTGTTCGGAGTCCCGGATGAGATCCCGGACGTCACGAGGAGTTCCGAAATGGTCCGGAGGTAAAGATTTATATATGGGAAGTCCTATTTTGGCCACCGGAAAATGTTCGGGATTTTTCGGTATTGTACCGGGAAGGTTCTAGAAGGTTCCGGAGTGGGGCCCACCTACATGGGGGGACCCACATGGACGTGGGTAGTGGGGGCAAGGCCCCACACCCCTGGTCAAGGCGCACCAAGATCCCCCCTTAGAAGGAATAAGATCATATCCCGAAGGGATAAGATCAAGATCCCTAAAAAGGGGGATAACAATCGGTGGGGAAGGAAATAATGAGATTTCTTTCCTCCCACCTTGGCCAACGCCCCAATGGACTTGGAGGGAAAGAAACCAGCCCCTCCACCCCTATATATAGTGGGGAGGCGCATGGGAGCTATACACGAAGTTCTGGCACAGCCCTACCTCTCTTCCTACTCCTCCTCTCCCATGGTGCTTGGCGAAGCCCTGCTGGATTGCCACGCTCCGCCACCACCACCACGCCGTTGTGCTGCTGTTGGATGGAGTCTTCCTCAACCTCTCCCTCTCTCCTTGCTGGATCAAGGCGTGGGAGACGTCACCGGGCTGTACGTGTGTTGAACACGGAGGTGCCGTCCGTTCGGCACTAGGATCATCGGTGATTTGAATCACGACGAGTTCGACTCCATCAACCCCGTTCACTTGAACGCTTCCGCTTAGCGATCTACAAGGGTATGTAGATACACTATCTTTCTACTCGTTGTTGGTCTCTCCATAGATAGATCTTGGTGACACGTAGGAAAATTTTGAATTTCTGCTACGTTCCCCAACAGTGGCATCATGAGCTAGGTCTATTGCGTAGATTCTTTGCACGAGTAGAACACAAAGTAGTTGTGGGCGTTGATGTTGTTCAATATGCTTACCGTTACTAGTCCAATCTTGTTTCGATGGTATTGTGGGATGAAGCGGCCCGGACCGACCTTACACGTACTCTTACGTGAGACAGGTTCCACCGATTGACATGCACTTGGTGCATAAGGTGGCTAGCGGGTGCCAGTCTCTCCCACTTTAGTCGGAACGGATTCGATGAAAAGGGTCCTTATGAAGGGTAAATAGCAATTGGCATATCACGTTGTGGTCTTGCGTAGGTAAGAAACGTTCTTGCTAGAAACCCATAGCAGCCACGTAAAACATGCAACAACAATTAGAGGACGTCTAACTTGTTTTTGCAGGGTATGCTATGTGATGTGATATGGCCAAGAAGAATGTGATGAATGATATGTGATGTATGAGATTGATCATGTTCTTGTAATAGGATTCACGACTTGCATGTCGATGAGTATGACAACCGGCAGGAGCCATAGGAGTTGTCTTTATTTATTGTATGACCTGCGTGTCATTGAAGAACGCCATGTAACTTACTTTACTTTATTGCTAAACGCGTTAGCCATAGAAGTAGAAGTAGTCGTTGGCGTGACAACTTCATGAAGACACGATGATGGAGATCATGATGATGAAGATCATGGTGTCAAGCCGGTGACAAGATGATCATGGAGCCCCGAAGATGGAGATCAATGGAGCTATATGATATTGGCCATATCATGTCACAACTATATGATTGCATGTGATGTTTATTATGATTATGCATCTTGTTTACTTAGGACGACGGTAGTAAATAAGATGATCCCTTACAAAATTTCAAGAAGTGTTCTCCCCTAACTGTGCACCGTTGCTACAGTTCGTCGCTTCTAAGCACCACGTGATGATCGGGTGTGATGGATTCTTACGTTCACATACAACGGGTGTAAGACAGTTTTACACAGCGAAAACACTTAGGGTTAACTTGACGAGCCTAGCATGTGCAGACATGGCCTCGGAACACGGAGACCGAAAGGTCGAGCATGAGTCGTATAGTAGATACGATCAACATGAAGATGTTCACCGATGATGACTAGTCCGTCTCACGTGATGATCGGACACGGCCTAGTTGACTCGGATCATGTAATCACTTAGATGACTAGAGGGATGTCTATCTGAGTGGGAGTTCATAAGATGAACTTAATTATCCTGAACATAGTCAAAAGACCTTTGCAAATTATGTCGTAAGCTCGCGCTTTAGTTCCACTGTTTTAGATATGTTCCTAGAGAAAATATAGTTGAAAGTTGATAGTAGCAATTATGCGGACAGTAGAAAGCTTATGTCCTTAATGCACTGCTCAGTGTGCTGAATCCCAAACGTCGTTTGTGGATGTTGTGAACAACGGACATACACGTCTTGATAACTACGTGATAGTTCAGTTAAACGGTTTAGAGTTGAGGCACAAAAGACATTTTCGAAACATCGCGAAACATATGAGATTCTTCGAGGGCTGAAATTGGGATTTCAGGCTCGTGCCCATGTCAAGAGGTATAAGACCTCTGACGATTTTCTTAGCCTGCAAACTAAGGGAGAAAAGCTCAATCGTTGAGCTTGTGCTCAGATTGTCTGAGCACAACAATCACTTGAATCGAGTGGGAGTTGATCTTCCAGATGAGATAGTGATGTTTCTCCAAAGACATTGCCACCAAGCTACTAGAGCTTCGTGATGAACTATAACATATCAGGGATAGATATGATGATCCTTGAGGTATTCGCGATGTTTGACACCGCGAAAGTAGAAATCAAGAAGGAACATCAATTGTTGATGGTTGGTGAAACCACTAGTTTCAAGAAGGGCAAGGGCAAGAAGGGATACTTCATGAAACGGCAAATCAGTTGCTGCTCTAGTGAAGAAATCCAAGGTTGAACCCAAACCCGAGACTAAGTGCTTTTGTAATAAGGGGAATAACCACTGGAGCAGAATTACCCTAGATACTTGGTAGATGAGAAGGCTGGCAAGGTTGATAGAAGTATATTGGATATACATTGTGTTGATGTGTACTTTACTAGTACTCCTAGTAGCACCAGGGTATTAGATACCGGTTCGGTTGCTAAGTGTTAGTAACTCGAAATAAAAGCTACGGAATAAACGGAGACTAGCTAAAGGTGAGCTGACGATATGTGTTGGAAATGTTTCCAATGTTGATATGATCAAGCATCGCACGCTCCCTCTACCACCGAGATTGGTGTTTGCGTTGAGCATAGACATGATTGGATTATGTCTATCGCAATACGGTTATTCATTTAAGGAGAATAATGGTTACTCTATTTATTTGAATAATACCTTCGATGGTCTTGCACCTAAATAAATGGTTTATTGAATCTCGATCGTAGTGATACACATTTTCATGCTAAAAGATATAAGATAGTAATAATAGTACCACTTACTTGTGGCACTGCCATGTAAGTCATAATGGTATAAAACGCATGAAGAAGCTCCATGCTGATGGATCTTTGGAATCACTCGTTTTTGAAAAGTTTGAGACATGTGAACCATGTCTATTGGTGTATACGCATGAAGAAACTCCATGCAGATGGATCGTTTGGACTCACTTGATTTTGAATCACTTGAGATATGCAAATCATACCACATGGGCAAGATGACTGAAAAGCCTCGTTTTCAGTAAAATGGAACAAGATAGCAACTTGTTGGAAGCAACACATTTTGATGTGTGCAGTCCAATGAGTGCTGAGGCATGCAGTGAATATCGTTATGTTCTTACTTCACAGATGATTCGAGTAAATGTTGAGTATATTTACTTGATGAAACACAAGTCTGAATTATTGAATGGTTCAAGTAATTTCAGAGTGAAGTTGAAGATCATTGTGACAGGAGGATAAAATGTCTCTGATATGATCATAGAGATGAATATCTAAGTTACGAGTTTTGGCACACAATTAAGACATTGTGGAAATTGTTTCGCAATTAATACCGCCTGGAACACCATAGTGTGATGGTGTGTCTGAACATCATAGTTGCACCCTATTGGATATGGTGGGTACCATGATGTCTCTTATCGAATTACCACTGTCATTCATGGGTTAGGCATTAGAGACAACCACATTCACTTTAAATAGGGCACCACGTAATTCCGTTGAGATGACACCGTATGAACTATGGTTTAGAGAAACCTAAGTTGTCGTTTCTTAAAGGTTTGGGGCTGCGATGCTTATGTGAAAAAGTTTCAGGATTGATAAGCTCGAACCCAAAGCGGATAAAATGCATCTTCATAGGACACCCAAAACAGTTGGGTATACCTCCTAATTCAGATCCGAAAGCAATATGGATTGTTTCTTGAATCGGGTCCTTTCTCGAGGAAAGATTTCTCTCGAAAGAGTTGAGTGGGAGGATGGTGGAGACTTGATGAGGTTATTGAACCGTCTCTTCAACTAGTGTGTGACAGGGCACAGGGAGTTGTTCCTGTGGCACCTACACCAATTGAAGTGGAAGCTTATGATATTGATCATGAAACTTCGGATCAAGTCACTCCCAAACCTCGTAGGATGACAAGGATGCGTACTACTTCAGAGTGGTACGTAATCCTGTCTTGAAGGTCATGTTGCTAGACAACAATGAACCTACGAGCTATGGAGAAGCGATGGTGGGCCCGGATTCCGATAAATGGCTTGAGGCCATAAAATCCGAGAGAGGATCCATGTATGAAAACAAAGTGTAGACTTTGGCAGAACGGCTCGATGGTCGTAAGGCTAATGAGTACAGATGGATTTCAAAAGGAAGACGGACAATGATGGTAAATGTCACCATTAAGAAAGCTCGACTTGTCGTTAAGATGTTTTCCGACAAGTTCAAGGAGTTGACTATGATGAGATTTTCTCACTCGTAGCGATGCTAAGAGTCTGTTGGAATTATATTAGTGATTACTGCATTATTTATGAAATCTTGCAGATAGGATGTCAAAACATTGTTTCCTCGACGATTTTAATGAGGAAAGGTTGTATGTGATACAACTGGAAGGTTTTGTCAATCCCGAAAGATGCTAATAAGTATGCAAAGCTCCAGCAATCCTTCTAAGGACTGGAGTGAGCATCTCGGAGTTGGAATGTATGCTTTGATGATGATCAAAAATTTTGGGTTTGTACAAAGTTTATGAGAAACTTGTATTTCCAAAGAAGTGAGTGGGAGCACTATAGAATTTCTGATGAGTATATGTTGTTGACATATTGTTGATCAGAAATGACGTAGAATTTCTGGAAAGCATATAGGGTTATTTTGAAAGTGTTTTTCAATGGAAAGCCTGGATTAAGCTACTTGAACATTGAGCATCAAGATCTATAAGGATAGATCAAAATGCTTAATAATACTTTCAAATGAGCACATACCTTGACATGATCTTGAAGGTGTTCAAGATGGACCAGTCAAAGAAGGAGTTCTTGCCTGAGTTGTAAGGTACGAAGTTAAGACTTAAAGCTCGACCACGGCAGAATAGAGAGAAAGGACGAAGGTCGTCCCCTATGCTTAAGACGTAGGCTCTTCAGTATGCTATGCTATGTACCGCACCTGAAGTGTGCCTTGCCATGAGTCAGTCAAGGGGTACAAGAGTGATCCAAGAATGGCTCATAGGACAGCGGTCAAAGTTATCCTTAGTAACTAGTGGACTAAGGAATTTTCTCGATTATGGAGGTGGTAAAAGAGTTCGTCGTAAAGGTTACGACGATGCAAGCTTGACACCTATCCGGATAGCTCTGAGTAGAGAGACCGGATACATATAATGGAGCAATAATTTAGAATAGCTCCAAGTAGAACAGTTGTTTGGAATAGCTCCAAATAGAGCGTGGTAGCTGCATCTAGGAGATGACATAGAGATTTGCAAAGCACACACGGATCTGAAAGGTTCAGACCCGTTGACTAAAACCTCTCTCACAAGCAACATGATCAAACATAAAATTCATTGAGTGTTAATCACATAGTGATGTGAACTAGACTACTGACTCTAGTAAACTCTTGGGTATTAGTCACATGGCGATGTGACCTGTGAGTGTTAATCACATGGCGATGTGAACTAGATTATTGACTCTAGTGCAAGTGGGAGACTGTTGGAAATATGCCCTAGAGGCAATAATAAAAGTATTATTATTATATTTCCTTGTTCATGATAATTGTCTTTTATTCATGCTATAATTGTATTATCCGGAAATCGTAATACACGTGTGAATACATAGACCACAATATGTCCCTAGTGAGCCTCTAGTTGACTAGCTCGTTGTGATCAACAGATAGTCATGGTTTCCTGGCTATGGACATTGGATGTCGTTGATAACGGGATCACATCATTAGGAGAATGATGTGATGGACAAGACCCAATCCTAAGACTAGCACAAAAGATCGTGTAGTTCATTTGCTAGAGCTTTGCCAATGTCAAGTATCTCTTCCTTCGACCATGAGAGCGTGTAACTCCTGGATACTGTAGGAGTGCTTTGGGTGTATCAAACGTCACAACGTAACTGGGTGACCATAAAGGTGCACTACAGGTATCTCCGAAAGTATCTATTGTTTTATGCGGATCGAGACTGGGATTTGTCACTCCGTGTAAACGGAGAGGTATCTCTGGGCCCACTCGGTAGGACATCATCATATGCGCAATGTGACCAAGGAGTTGATCACGGGATGATGTGTTACGGAACGAGTAAAGTGACTTGCCGGTAACGAGATTGAACAAGGTATTGGATACCGACGATCGAATCTCGGGCAAGTAACATACCGATAGACAAAGGGAATTGAATACGGGATTGATTAAGTCCTTGACATCGTGGTTCATCCGATGAGATCATCGTGGAACATGTGGGAGCCATCATGGGTATCCAGATCCCGCTGTTGGTTATTGACCGGAGAACGTCTCGGTCATGTCTACATGTCTCCCGAACCCGTAGGGTCTACACACTTAAGGTTCGATGACGCTAGGGTTATAAAGGAAGTTTGTATGTGGTTACCGAATGTTGTTCGGAGTCCCGGATGAGATCCCGGACGTCACGAGGAGTTCCGGAATGGTCCGGAGGTAAAGATTTATATATGGGAAGTCCTATTTTGGCCACCGGAAAATGTTCGGGATTTTTCGGTATTGTACCGGGAAGGTTCTAGAAGGTTCCGGAGTGGGGCCCACCTGCATGGGGGGACCCACATGGACGTGGGTAGTGGGGGCAAGGCCCCACACCCCTGGTCAAGGCGCACCAAGATCCCCCCTTAGAAGGAATAAGATCATATCCCGAAGGGATAAGATCAAGATCCCTAAAAAGGGGGGATAACAATCGGTGGGGAAGGAAATAATGAGATTTCTTTCCTCCCACCTTGGCCAACGCCCCAATGGACTTGGAGGGCAAGAAACCAGCCCCTCCACCCCAATATATAGTGGGGAGGCGCATGGGAGCTATACACGAAGTTCTGGCACAGCCCTACCTCTCTTCCTACTCCTCCTCTCCCATGGTGCTTGGCGAAGCCCTGCTGGATTGCCACGCTCCTCCACCACCACCACGCCGTTGTGCTGCTGTTGGATGGAGTCTTCCTCAACCTCTCCCTCTCTCCTTGCTGGATCAAGGCGTGGGAGACGTCACCGGGCTGTACGTGTGTTGAACGCGGAGGTGCCGTCCGTTCGGCACTAGGATCATCGGTGATTTGAATCACGACGAGTTCGACTCCATCAACCCCGTTCACTTGAACGCTTCCGCTTAGCGATCTACAAGGGTATGTAGATACACTATCTTTCTACTCGTTGCTGGTCTCTCCATAGATAGATCTTGGTGACACGTAGGAAAATTTTGAATTTCTGCTACGTTCCCCAACACCACCATGCGCGCCTCCTCCGCGCGGGCGGAGACGACAATGACACGCTAGTTCCTCCTGGCCGGCGTGCTGGAGCACGCGCTCGTCCTCCTCTTCGTACGCTGCGTGCATAGACGCGGCTCCACCAACTGCTCATGTGCTTGGCAGTGCAACGGCATGGCGAGGAGGGACTGCAGACGACGTGAGCGGACGACCCTTCAGCTTCATGGCACAGGGATGGCGGCGACAGGGCGGTGATGGGCGAGAAATTGTTGTCTGGAGCAGGGGGGCGCCGGCATGTGCAACGGCGACGGCGGCATATTGATGAGTGCGTGTATGGGAGCTTACTTTAGTTTTATATGAGGTTGGTCAAACTTAAAAGAAAACCGTACTAGTACACATAAACATTAGACTAAGGCAGCGCTTTTATTAAAAAAAATTGAAGTTAGTACCACAGCCACGATACGTAATCCTGTGCAAGCGCGTGAACCGCGGCCGCGCGGTCGATCGAACGGTGCGTCACCATGTCGCGCTCGAAGGACATCTACCGAACCTTTTTGTGTGTGTGAAAAGAATCCTCGAATATTACTCAACTTTTTTTCCTGGGAAAGTTCTTGACGCTGCAATATTTCTATATATTTGAATTTAGCTCCAGTTTGTGTTTATTTGGATTTGGACGTTTTAGGTGCGCCCTAGTTTTTTTTAATACTTATTTTGTGTGTGTGACTGTGAGAGAACGTGTGTATGTGTCCATATGTGTGTTGTGGTGGAAGGGCAATGTGGAGACGGTGTGCGTGTGATACAGACATAGAGAGGTGTGAATGTGCAAATGATCATGCATGAGTGAGACATAGACACATGCCGATACATTGTGTATACCTGAGAGAACGGTCTTCGAGTTTACTTGTGTGTGTGTGTGTGTCTGTGTGTGTGTGTGTGTGAGAGAGAGAGAGAGAGAGACAGAGAGACACAGAGAGAGAGGAGCATCCGAAACACAACAACCATCTCTCTCGATTCGTCCGTCCCTCGCACGATCGCATGCAACATATGCATCAACGCGCACATTTTGACACCCTCACTCGGCCCCTGCCCACCTCAAGGCCCGCACAATCTCTTCGTGAATACCCATTTCTCTCCTTAGGTTTGTTTTTGCTCAATATCTAACACACACACACACACACACGCAGCACAACACACACACACACACTCTACCGAGCACACAATTCATCCCCATCCAAGGTTATATGGCGACCACTCTCGCTTGTTCTTCTTTGCACCCCAACATGCACAACACCTCAATCTTCAAAGAGGGCATCGAGCAGATCGAAGATGGCGACCACACCGCGCTAGAGAATGCGGGGTCATTTTGAAGCAGGGTGATGTGACGACGGCTGACTGGCTCCTCCCCCCACCCTCTCTCTTTCTTGCACAAAATTACCAATCCCCCTCTCCCCCGCAAAAAATTGTCAATCCCCCAACCCATGAGATCCTTCCCCTCTTGTCCATGTTTTTCCAGCTCTCTCATCAAACATGTTGTCTCTTCTCCTTCCATGTATACAGAATCACGTATATTACATGTCTCCATCTTTCTCACAGACCTAACTTCTTCCTCTCTCTTTCTCTTTCTCTCTCTCTCTCTGTCTCGTTAGGTTTGTCTCCTACTCTCTCGTCCACATACATACAATCTTTCCCGCCCTATCTGCTCGATCTTCAAAAGCTCTCTCTGCACGTTTCATTCACACAATGGGATATGTCAAAATGTTGCTTCTATAATGGCTAATGTAGAGTTTTGGTTATTTTTGTTGCCTCCTACAAAATAATAACTATGAAATGGATTTAGATTCTCATTTGACTGGGATTATGTGAGTTTGAGCATGTTGTGAAGTATTATAGACCTTGTATACATCTTGGGATTCGACAATGATTGTAACTATTGAATTGTATAGACCATTACATTCGAAGTCAATAGCCTAATATATTTATTTCACAATTTCAACAAATGATTAGTTCACTACAAACTAAGAAAACAAATGTGTACTCCCTCCGTTTTTATTTTAGTCCACGTATTAGCAATGGTCAAAGTCAAGTTTTGTAAATTCTCAGAAAGCTTATAACAAAAAATATTAACATATACAATAACAAATAAATACCATTAGACTCATTATTGAATGTACTTCCACATCATACATATTTGTTATGGTAAATGTTTATATTTTTATATAAACTTGGTCAAACTTTAGGAAGTTTGACTTCGGTCAAACCTAATATGCAGAGTTTACTACTACTACTCGCTAGTTGCTTAGCCGAATCACTCAACACGCCACACGGGGAGTTCAGTGTCACAAAATTTTGAGGTCGGCGGGAAAATCTCCCGCGACCCTGATTCGAGCATTGGGAAGTTACCATCATAGCCTTCGGAACAGGCCTACGAACGACGCTTGGTAGGTGGATGTTTTTGTAACTTCAGGTTCACCCTACCCGGCCAGCCCCACCCCGGCACCCACAATAGTACACCTGAATACTCCCCATTTTCTATCCCCATCGCAACATAGACTTCTCCACGGCACCGCAGCCTTCGTGCTCCTCTCCTTTACATCGGCGCACTCATCCACCGCAGCGCATCTGCCTCATCGACGATCTCGTACGCCGCACTAGAGCCGGTCCACCGTCATCGTCATAGACGGTGCCTCTTCCCTGGCATCGTCTTCCACGGTCTCGGATCTGCTTCCCGGAAGCCGACACCAAGCGCAGAAGTACCACCGTCGTGGACAATGAACTGACTCCCGCTGCGGACCATGACTCACAGAGGCTGCCGCAACCATCGTTCTCCTCCTCGATTGGTAATGTGTGTATTGAATCACTTAGCAATACATGTGCAGTTCCAATTTTGTTCATACCTACCCTTCAATTTTATTGGGGGCTATTGTTCCCATAAAAGTAATTGGTTATAGCCTCCATTGTCCAACAGAATATCAACTTGTAATTGTGCGTCGCTCCTGCATCTCGCCGTGCTTGGGTAGGTTTTTCATCTGCAACCAGCAGAGTGGCAAATGATGGAAAGGTTTTTAGAACTAGCAAGATGCCCATGCATCGCACGCATCAAGATGCATTTGTATGAGTAGTTTATCTTGTGGGAGAAAAGGATGAACGAGGGAAGGCCTTATTTGCTAATCTGGAGAGGGGTATGGGTATCTTTTTTTGTCTATCTATGATGAGAACTATCCTCTACTCTCTATTATCTACTTCTCGATCTCAGCACAGTAAACGCTTTTTTAAAGCGCCACGCGTTGCGATTCTGTTGGAGATGCTCTAACATGGCAGACGAGTGCTTTAATGTTGCCCACAAGATGCGCGAGTATTACTAGTAGTATTTTTCTTGCCATGTTGATATTTTAAAACCACGAGTGTGAACATGCAGAGGAGCAATGAAGACCAAACACGGGATATGCAGGACATCTTCCAGGAGCGTGGCAAGTTAAAGAGGAGCTGCACCGAACCTGTAAAATGAGCTTTGGTAAGTAACAATCTTTCATTTACTTTCGTTTAGCCTCGTGTTCTTCGATGTGTATATGTTGTAGTTTCTGTTTCTCTTAAGCGTGGTGTTCTTCGATGTGTAATAAGAAGAGTCTTAATCGTCCTAATGCTTTCGTTTTTAACTTGATGTAGGAAGTGGGTGTTCTCACCTTGTAGTCTGTTTTTATATTTCTTTTCCTTTTGAATTCACTTCTTCGAGTTCTGTTTATCTGGCTTCTACTAGCTAAATGGATCTAGGTTTCTCTGAGTATTGATCTAAAAAAGAAGTATCTTCATGTCAGGATGCAGTTCCTGCAAGGAGGGAAGTATGGTCAACCTCGAGATCATGTTTCCAAAATGAGGCGGATTACACACAAGGTGCCAGTTCCCTAATGATGCTGGATTACACACAAGGTGCAAATTCCCAGATGATGCTGGATTACACACAAGCCAGGTGGAGTCGTCAGCTGTTCGTGTCCTTGTGGCATTACTAAAGGCTGAAAGAAAGCGTGTAGCAGCCCTTGAGAATGTAGCTGAGTTTTTGAAGAAGCGAAAAGAGCAATCAGATGCTCTCTTCACCCAAGCCAAAGAAGAGATGGAAGAAGCCAGAAATAAGTTAGCAGAGGCAGAGCAGGCTAGGCGTCTCCTGCTATCTAAAACAGTTGTCAATAAAAAATTTCCTTCATAATAGCTAGGTTCAAATGTTTATCCAGTCAGCATGCCTGTCGTGATTTCTATGCATCTACTGATGTGGCACAAAATGTTTTTTTTCAGGTCATGTAATAACAGCAATTACTTTCCAAACAATAATAGACGAAGCATTGGACATGGTATAGTTCACGCGCAAGCCCGACATTCCAAGTTCAACTTCCACATCAAACTCATGTTCACAGATATCTGCACATTCATACATAATGTCCAGAACCATGATTCACTTCAAAGCCAAAAAAATGTGAGGAGAGTTATAAATAAAGAAAAACCTCTACTAGTTCCTGCTACCAGTGCGAGCACAACAAGTCAAGACCATGCGTAAATTAATTATATTTTAGTAATTTTTTGTGTTCTAAAATGCCTGCCAGCTCGCGGAAGGACGTGTTGCTGGCACACGCGCAGATTCAATGCAGGCAGGCGGGGCAGTCTTAACTTGGTTGCACGCGGCGAGGAGGCGGGCCGGTTCAATGCCTACGCTATGAGAGGTCGCATCCGTGTCAGAGCAATCACTCCCTCCAGTCCTTATTTGTTTGGGTATAACAAAATCTTGTTTTCCATTCACATTTTATAAGTAAAATTCGTGGACAAACTTTGACCCAAAGTACGATGGGGACTAGTAAACCATAATGGAGGTAGTAGTTTTTTTTAATCAAAGAAGGGTTTCCCCTTCCGATTAGTGAAAACCAGCATCTAAATCTAAACCATAGTATTTGCCCTAGAACTACCAGGTTCAACATCTCATAACATAAACCCATACAACCATATGCCAAGGAGGTACGTAGTACTATGAATTCCATTTTCGCTCCGTACCAATCGTTCTAAAAACTACTTGCTACTTATAACTTGCCATTGAAAATTGGAACTCTTAACCCCGCTAAAAAACCATATTTTAAACGTGGGTACTCGATCTGTGGCAACTAGCGAGCCACCGTGCTCCAAGTCGTTCACCTGTGGTCCC
The DNA here is from genome assembly GCF_018294505.1 of Triticum aestivum. Taxonomy (NCBI): domain Eukaryota; kingdom Viridiplantae; phylum Streptophyta; class Magnoliopsida; order Poales; family Poaceae; genus Triticum; species Triticum aestivum. The sequence goes on from NC_057810.1 coordinate 35,399,485, forward strand.
GACCATCAAATCCTACAAAGGTGCTCCACGATGTACCCGGTACCCGCGAATACAGCAATCGTGCACCTAGGGTTTTAGGGTTTATTTGTTAACGTCGCCTTTAAGTAGAATACAAACGAAGCACAAAAAATAGGTGAATACAAATGGGATTCGAATTGAGTTGGCACGGTAAAAGTGCACTGTGCAAAATTTGAATGAAGCGGGGAAAGTCGAAGTAACCGCCCGAAACCAAAATCTGCGAGATGGAAATCACTACTGCCTATCCCTGCCACGCAAAGCCTATCTGCTGGATATCTATAGGTTTCGATAGGGGTAGGTTTGTAATTTCACCCAAACGTGACGTAACCGCCTCTCACCCGGATTCGTACACGGTGGGCGCCAAAACACAGTGTGCCCTCGGCCGAAATCGACTCCCTCCTCGATTCATATTCATACATGGTGGGCGCCAAAAACAAACTCTCATCGGCAAATATTCGGTGTATGCGAGATTACCGTCCTATCCCCAACCGACTAATGTTGTTGTGATGTAGTAGAAATTTGAAACGGGGGCTAAGTTTGTAAATTTCCTCACATTTGAGACAAGCGCGCCCTGAATACATGGTTCCCCCCTTCCTCTCTACCTCCCTTTTCCCCATTCGTACTCCGTGGGCGCCAAAACACCCTCTCCACCCCACCCTCTTCCATCCGCCGCTGTCCGCCACCCCATCCACCGCCGTCCTCCTCCACCATGCCGGAGCTGATACCCCGACGCCGCCGTCCATTACAAGAGATCGACCTCTCTCATCCACGCCTTCGGACCGGGATCCTTGCATCCCGTCCTCTCGCTTCATCCCCGCCATCGTCCACCTTGCCGGCACCGCTCCTACGACCGTCTCGTCCACCGCGCCCCGCCGCCACCGTCTACCCTCCTAGATCTGCTTCCACGCCGCCAACAGCCATCGCTACCACAGCACCATCAAATTCTCAACAGATGCGTACACGGTGCCGCACCAGAGGCGGTACTCTTTCGTATCTTCTCAACTTATTTATCGCAGCAAGAAAATAGATCGCCACTGCTTTACTCTAATTTCTTGTCTTGGTTGCAAAGTTGCCTTTGTCCGGTTTGCACCTTTAGATCCGCCATGGCACGCTCAACACTATACTCCCAATGCTTATGGTTTTCCCCTTTTATATTCCACACTAGTTAAATCACAGTAGACTAAATTTCAAAATTGGGTCAGTCGATTTTTCAGAGCTCGCCGGAGTTCGCCGGTGCGATCCAAGGGGCTTGGGTGGTTGTGGGGCCTCGCCGAACAAAGAAAACTCGACGCGGGTGGGGGGTGGGGGTGGCGGAGGAACACAGGCGGTGGGGGCGATGGTCCGGCCGGCGGCCCGTGCGGTGTTCTGTATGGGAAGAATTAGAGACGAGGAAGAAGAAGGGTTAGGAGATGTAGGATCTTCATCCAACCGCCTGAAATGGTCAAGAGAGAGCTGGGAGTTGCATTCTTAATGCGCTCTGGTTCATCATGTGTGGGCACTGCGCAACCAACATTTTATGCTTGCTTTCTTTACCATGTTCCTCTTCCGTTCTTCTTTAATATGTACTCTCTCTATTCCTAAATACAAGTCTTTGTATATATTCCACCATGGACTACATATGGAGCAAAATGAGTGAATCTACACTCTAAAATGTATCTGGATACATCTGTATGTGATCCATAGTGGAAATCTCTACCAAGATTTATATTTTGGAACGGAGGGAGTATGCTAGTAGTACAGTATGTTCCTTGTACTGAAGATGAGCAGGGACATTTGCAGTGTAGAGGTCTATACGGTCGGTTGTGATGGACCCTTTGAGCCTCTTTGATTCGTAGGATCTTGTAAACATAGGAATAGGATTTGAGCCTGCCCATAGTGCACTTTGAGCCTGCCCACTTGAATCCTATAAGAATAGCAAGGAAATGTGCGGACCTGTGTCGCCTTTGAGAGTTATACTAATATTAACAGTACCACACCTTCACTTGAAGAGAGCTGGTATCCGAAGCCTTTCTAGCCGTACCGGTAATACTAGCACATATATTCCAGCAAGTTCCACTTTGCTGAGTTTACTCTGATGCTTAAGGTTTTCCCGTTATATCTACACTATGATCTGTGTAGTTGCATTGTTTCACACTAGCAGCAGTCCACTCTTGAAGCTAAACACTACAATGACTTACAAAATTGGCACCAAGGCATTGAGTGCCATTCTGGATGCAATGGAACTCATACGCTCCCCACCTGTTGACTCTTGTTCAGAATATGATCCTAATGACTATTCTAACCTTGAGGAGTTAAAGGCAGATGGCCTATCCTGTTCACCCATCAAGGTGCCTATTCTAATTTCGCAATGTTTTATTGATTGTGGGTATCTTGCATATGTTTTCTTGCATTTCTTCTACTTTGTTGCATCGCCATCTGCTTAGTTTACTCATCATATATGTCGAGATGCCATGCCCATCCATGATCAATACATATTCCATCTGTCATCATACCATGTTTTTCCACTAAAATATTGTTCGTGTGCATCAGACATCAAAAAGGAAGAGAGTGATTGCCGAATCTGAAGGAGCACCAGCAAAGTCCTTGAAAAACTTGGTGGTGCTGGAGAAATCAGACAGCACCCCACTTATACTGGTTGTACAACCAGTGACACAAAACGTAGGACCGACTCCAGCAGACTGTACCCATACTTCACTGGCCACACCACTAGCCCCACCACACATGACCTGCACTCCAGCACAAGGTATACCGATTTCATTTGCCATAGCACCAGCTGTACCACAGAAAAATCCCACTCCAGCAAAAAGTACAGCAAGTCCACCGGCCGAAGACCCATCCCAACTGCAGAGACGGCCAATTCCTGCAGATAGGAACCCCATTCCATTTATTCCCAGTTTAAAAGACAATGCTATCAATGTTGTTAGGGACTACGTGCATGTATTCCCATCATGGGAAGATTATTGTGAATACAAACACCATTTTCACATCTTCCTGTCCAACTTATGTGTAAGTGCTATTATTCATGGTTATTATTTTCCTGTTTTCTGCTGATTGAACACATCAATGATTTACATTACATTGTTGTAACTAGGCGAGGGTCAATGTGGATAGTCATGACGAGCAAAGCTTGCTTGTGCTTTTCAAGGAAGCATTGCAGCAGTATCGGTGTTACCTGAGGAAATCACACTTTGGTGGCAAATCTATAAACGAATTTCTGGTGAATTCTCCTGTGCTAAATTTAGAAGACATTGAATGGAAAAACCTTGTTATGCACCGGTCTCGTTCCTAGGATGAGGTAGTTTCTATGAAATCACATGACAATTTGAACTTCTACTTTTCCGCATGTGCCTTACGGATCTTGTTTACAGGAAATGTGCTCGAAGAAGAATTCCGGTTTGAAAAGAACGACAGGATATCGCAAATATGCTGCCCGCTGCTTTGCTCTTGTTGGTACCTATTGTCCTGTATCACTGTACTTGCATACATACCTGGTTCATTATGTGACAACAATATGCATGATAGCTTGCTTATCAATTGTTCGCTCCAAATTATCTGATCTGTATGAATGGTTACATTAGTGTAGAATATATCCAATGCTAATATTTTTTTAGCTCTGCATTGTTCTTGTGAGTACATGATATCCTTTATCAGTGTACTTATAATGACAGGTAGTTGTTCATGTACCATCACTCTGCAGCTTATTTTCCTTTGCCCTCCATTTTTACACATCAGATCTATATTTACTCTTACCATAAGGTTGGTACTGAAGAAGTTTAGCTGTGCATTGCTCTTGGCTGTACCTTTTGCCTGTATCACTGCACTTACATTTATAGCTACTTGGTTATGTAGCACCACTCTTCATCTTATCTTAAATATTCTCCATTTGGCCATGCTTATGAAGAAGATTATGTGGTAAACTTCTTGAATTGCCGCCTCCCATCAGCATTGACAAGGCCTTTATAGAGCATGTCTTCACCAATAATGTAAGTTTGTCCATCTCAAGGCTTCAAACTTTGTTGTATATATTTGGTTAGGCATGACTGCAACAGCTATTTATTTTTGGTGTTTGCATCAAATTGCATGTTTAAAGTTTATTATGTAATTCATAAACAAAAGTTTGTCCTTTCTCAATTTAAGTTTTCAGTTGTACAACCAAGTTCCTTATTCATACCATGTAAATTAAAGTATACAGAGCAAGTGATCTTCTTTTGCACTACATGTATGCTTCTGTTCTTCATCTGTAATCCAGTGGTGTGGTGAACCTACCCACTACAACACAATGTCATATTCTGCAATGTCTCAACTATAAACAATGTCATATCATTCTACTACTTCCTCCGTCCGAAAATACTTGTCATTGAAATGGATGTATCTAGATGTATTTTAGTTCTAGACACATCCATTTTGATGACAAGTAATTCCGCACAGAGGGAGTATTATTTAAACCGTCTCTTTATTTGCCAATCTGAAATGGGATAAATTGACAGCACACTAACCATTGATACTTATGAGTTCTTGATCTGTAATCCAGTGGTGTCATGAAGCTGCCAACTCCTTCACAATGTCATTTCCTACCATGTCTTGACCTGAACAATACTATATTGTGTTAATGCAATTTTAAACTGTGTCACTTTATTCGTCAGTAAGAAATGTGATGAATTGTCAGCACTGATACTTTTATGTGCAAAACATGTCATCTGTCTGCTTGTTTATCTTTCAGAGTGAGGAAGATTTAAGTGTTGAACAAGCATAGTCTCATCATCTTGCTCAGCTGCTTGCGCTGCAGCTCCCTAGCAGGGCTAACCTTTCTTGAACTCTATTGAAGTGCTGTCGGTTTTGTATATTATTTTGTTGGCGTGTTTATTTGCACTAGTGGCGATCTTTGATGCCCAGTGTATGTAATCTGCTGTTTGCTTGTGCTTTATTATCATAGTGGCGAACTTTGATGCCCAGTGGATGTAATATGCTGTAATTTCTTTATTGTATAGTCTAGGTTTTTTCTTATTCACGATGCTGCATTTATTTTACTATATATATATATCCTGTCTTCGCAGTAAACCGGCCAAACCGTAAAATTACGATACATAATCGGGACGTCATGCAATCACGATGTAGGTTGGGCCTGAAACGTGCCGAACAGCTAACGGGCCGGCAGCAACCCGAAATGAACCCCGGCCCATGATTGTGCGAATCAAATCACGGGATTTTAACAGGCCAAAATTTTCTCGGTCCTTGTTTGGCCCAGTCAGATATCGGCTGCGAGCAGGCCGGATGCAAACTGGGCCATAGTTAGGCCCAACTATATGACGGGCATTTAACAGGCCAAAATGAATATAGGGCCGAAATGTTAAACGGGCCCTTAAGAGGCCAAAGCTAATGTCATGCCGTATTACTAAGTGGGCCCAAAAGCACAGTGTCTAGTTGACGGGCCGAATTTGATATGGGCCATAAATGAGCCCATAGCCTCTTAAAGGGTCGTACCTGATCTGGGCCGTAATTTGGCCCAGGACGTGGTAGGCTTTTAACGGGCCGGATCTCATATGGGCCACAATTAGGCCCGGAACGTGGTAGGCCATTAATGGACCGGATGAAATATGGGCCGTCATTTGGCCCAAAACATGGCAGCCAGTTAATGGGCTGGCCTACTAGGGTCCTCAAATTCTTGTGGGCCTATAGCTGGGCCGGCCCATTAATGTCGGCGAAATCTCGTGGGTCTTCAGCTGGGCCGGCCCATTATGATCCGCAAGAATCTTGTGGGCCTTCGCCTGGGCTGGCCCATTATGGCACACAAAAATCTCGTGGGCCTTTACCTAGGCCGGCCCATTATGGCCCGCAAAATTTTGTGGGCCGTTAGCTGGGCCAGCCCATTATGGTCCACAAAATCTCGTGGGCATTTAGCTGGGCCGGCCCATTATGGTCCGCAAAATCTTGTGGGCCTTTAGTTGGGCCGGCCCATTTAAACTTGATGGGCCGGTCCACGTGTCAACATATCATAGGCGCGTCTCCCCCATTCGATGAGTGACACCTGTGCCAGTGCGGACCTAACCCCATTGGTCGGGGTTGCTAACGGGTTATCGTATGCAAACTCCGACCCGATATCTTAACGGAGTTCCGTTACGGTGGATGCCACGTGTCGGTCACCCTTGACGAAAGCATTTCTGTGACGCGCGATTTATCGTCATGGAAGTGGACACTTCCGTGATGATAATTTTGGTAATGTCATGGAACACTTCTACGACAGCACAGGTATGACTATCTTGATTCTGTCATAAATTTGTCATGGATGTACATGCATGACAAAAAACGCGACCTACTGTGACAAACACGTATCTTCACGGAAGTGTATTTTTTTGTAGTGTGAGCTGCCGGCCCCCGGAACCTCCAGCTCCTTCTTCCCTTTCATCGTGCTTGGAGGGGATCTGTCCTCTCCACCATCTCCATGGAGGAAGGTAACCTAAGCTTCTCTCTGCTCTCTCTAGATTCCTAGGGATTGTAGGCTATGCTTATGGTTCTAGAATAAACACAAACTTCACATCTCGAGTCTTGCATCCACTTTAGATCTGCAGTACTCCATGACTTTCACTTCTCGTTGGTCGATCCATGTCTATCCCCTGCTTAAATTCGGAAGGAGCCCTGCGACCATGCTGGTGCCCGGAACTTCCGGGCAGGCCGGACCTTCCGGCCTCGCTAGGGTTTCCATGTTCGGGATGGGCCGGTACTTCCGTCGGCCAGAACTTCCGGGTTCCCCGGACCTTCCGGCTCCCGGAAATTCCAGCCTCCCCGGAACTACCGGCCTAAGCAGAGTTCTGTCAAATCTCTTCGACTAGTGAAATTCTTTGATTTCTTTTTTTTCTTGAGGCTTGTGTACTTATTCTGTCCCCATGCTATTCTCTCTCTCTCTGTCAACAGGAGGGTCTGCTTCCCGTACTCACTCATCTAAGATGTATGAACAGAAATCCAAGGCTAGGGTCAAGAAGAAAACAGCGGTTGTTTTGGGGCGTGAGAACATGTTTGACTGCCATCCTGAGGAAGATGCTGAGGCTGAAGATAGTGCATCTCCTCCTGCTGCTCCCGTCCACTCCAAGAAGCGGAAGACTACTTCCAAGAAGGCCAAAGCACCAAATGTTCAACCTCCACCTCCCGAGCAAGTCACTATGAAGGAAATGCCCGCACCTGAGTGGATTGCTCTACGCCGAGTCAATCCCTATCGTCAAGACCGTGATCATGTGGATGATTCCAAGTTTTGGACACTTTTCCAGCAACGCAACTATGAAGAGATTTTTTCTCAATTCGTCAACAAGTATGTCCCTCAGAAGAGTATCAACATTGCTCACTTGACAAGACTCCAACAAATTCTGCTTACATTGAGGGGATCCAGAACATGTGTGTGAAGCTCAACCTCATTCCACTCATGCGCTTTCACCGTGATGTGTCTCCGCCCCTTGTGGCTCAGTTCTATGCCACGGTGCATTTTGGGACTGATATGCAACGCACTCTTACCTGGATGAGTGGCAATGAGAAGTTCTCTGCTTCGTTCTCAGTGCTGGCCGGGCTTCTGGGCTATGAGTATACTGACAGTACTGTTGACCGTGGCTACAAGATTCATGACAAAGGGGTCTTCCAGGCTATTCACTTAGCTGATTTGTATCCTCCATCGGGAAAGGTTGGATCTGTTGGTGATCTTCTGCCTTTCTATGACATCATGCACCGAATCTTTCGAGAGATACTTGCGGTCAAGGTGGGTGACAAGAACAATATTCGTGGTCACCTCATCAACCTTCTTCACTACACTTGTCACAACTCCGAGCAGGGCCCCATTGATGTGATGGACTTTATGTGGCATGAGATGTACAGTGGGGTAATGAACCGAAAGGTTCCTATATATGCTCCTTACATTACTGCCTTGATTGCTGAGATTGCTCCTGATGCATTTGCGGGTCGGCATCTGACTGGCCACTCCAGTGTTAACTTGCTTGTTGAGAAGGGCAAGGCAACTTCTCATGAGGGTGAGGATGAGGAGGAAGAGGAGCTACATGCTGGAGATTCCCACCGCTTTGAGTTTCATTCCCGCTCTCACACTTTTCATCATGGTGTGCCCAGTGACTCCGGGTCAAAGAAGAGCAACAAAATTTGGCGCCTTCTCAAGAACATGTTTTGTCTTCAAAAAGATATGCATAAGAAGTAGTGGGAGGAGCACAAGTCTAGGAAGGAGAGCATGAAGGCTCTTAAGGATGGTCTGCGTGCATTTGATATGGACAGTGCTCACGGCTCTGAGTCTCGTTTGACCTCTTTTGTGAAATACCAGTCCAAGTTTGCTCGGTTTGATGTTGAAGCCGGCAATGAAGCCTCTTCTCACCACCCTCATGGTTCCGAGTCTTCTGGAGAGTCGTCTGCTGACCCTTCTGTGTCCCTGTCCTAGGGGTTGTTTATGGATTCCTCCATCCTTCCTTTTTTCCATCTTGGTGACAACAAGGGGAGACGTTGTGGTGCTTGATAGGAATTATCGCTTATCTTTGACTATCTGCCTTTTTTATGTTTCGTTGAGCCTTGAACCTTTGCTTTTATTTCCCTTAATTTGGATCTTAGCTTGCTATTTGAACCTATTTATGTTCCGTTAAATATTCTATCTCTGTGTGAGAAACTTATGGCAAGGGGGTTACATGGCATATTCTATTTGCTCATATTGTGGGAACAAAGGTTAGTAAAGCATTCTATGTCGATATATCATTCTTGACTGGGTACGCACAGTGATAGGGGGAGAATCCTTTAACCATGTCATTTCATTCAAATGCAATCTTAAAATAAGGCATGGGTTGTGGGGGAGTACTTTCCTATCATTGAAATTGCTTAATACTGTATATACTTTATGAGGTTATCCTCTCAAGCATTGTTGTCATCCATGTCAAAAAGGGGGAGATTGAAAGTGCAATATTGCACTAAATTGTTTTTGACATCTATGACAACATCATTTGTGTTTCTAACCACATGCTCTAAGTGTTAACATCCTTGAGTAAGTCAAAGTGAAGCATGGATGGTTATTCTCTCTCTTATTAGAAAGGGATAATTGATTTTATGCCCCTAGTTGGGTCACACTCGGCAGGTTTACCCCTAGTTTCCGAAAACACTTGTTCCTGCCCAAACCACTCTACTCCTCTTATGCTTTTGCCCTTTAACCGTTTGACCATCACTTTGGAAACTTCATAAAAAATTCATACTAACTCAGAAAAATTCAAATAAGATATCAAAATGTTTAGAAAAGCATCACTATATGTGCATGTCATTTGCATTCATGAAAAAAGTGTTGGTCACTCCCCATCTTAGTTTTAGCTCATATGACCTTAGCATGAATAGTAAAATCTGAAAAAATCTAAAAATTCTAAAAACAATTGGTGGCAAACTTTGACCAATGTTTTGAGTGATTGCCAAGTTTCATAAGGAAATGACATTCGTGGAAGTCATGGCAAAAAAACAAAAATCAATGCTCTAAAATTTCATTTTTTCCCACGACTTCCATGAATGTCATTCCCTTATGAAACCTGGCAAGCACTAAAAACATTGGTCAAAGTTTGTGACCAATTTTTTTAGAATTTTTAGAATTTTTTTAGATTTTACTATTCATGCTAAGGCCATGTGAGCTAAAACTAAGATGGGGACTGGCCAACACTTTTTTCATGAATGCAAATGACATGCACATATAGGTGGTGTTTTTCTGAATATTTTGATATCTTATTTGAATTTTTTTGAGTTAGTATGAATTTTTTATGAAGTTTTCAAAGTGATGGTCAAACGGTCAAAGGGCGAAAGCATAAGAGGAGCAAAGTGGTTTGGGCAGGAACAAGTGTTTTCGGAAACTAGGGGTAAACCGGCCGGGTGGGACACAACTAAGGGCACCAAATTAATTATCCCTATTAGAAAAAGGAAAAGCGGTGTGCTCAAGAAAAGAAGAAGTTCCATTAAGTTTTCTTATTACTTGAGTCCTTAGGGCAGCCGCACTATTAAGAAGGTGTGCATCATAAAAACATCCAGGGAATCAACTTACCTTCTCACATTGATCTGAAAACCTTAGTGTCATGATTCTGTTCAGGCCGGAACTTCCGGGACGACCGGAACTTCTGGGGACCGGAAGGTCCGAGAAGCTTACGGGGTACCCAGAAACATTGCACTTTTTGTGCAATCTCTCTATGTAGCTTGGAACTTCCGTCCCCAGTTTCTGCAGCTTCCGGGGTACGACTGAGTGGTGCAAACTCTCTGTGTAGCCCGGAACCTGGCCGGAACTTGGCTGGAACTTCCGGCGACCGGAACTTCCGTCCATCGCCGGAACTTCCAGGATACGCAGAAATCTGCCTCCAACGGCCAGATTCCATCCCCACCTATAAATAGTCTTCTTCTTACTCACGAAGAGGTTGACGACTCCATTTCTCTCACCTCCATTTTCAGACCTCTATTTCTTGGAGATCTCCCTCCTTCTCCAACAAAAGCTCTTGATCTTTTGAGAAGTGAAGGAGAAGTGCTCGATCTACACATTCACCAAAGCGAAAGTTGATTCCCCTCTTGTTTTTGTGGTGCATCTTGGTACTCTTGGAGGTTGGAGACTCCTAGGCGGTAGGAGTGCCCCATGAGGAATCGACCATCGTGATTAGCCCCGGAAAATTTTGTGAGGGTTTGGAGACCACCCCAAGGTCTACCACTAGTGGTTGAGAAATGCCTTCGTGGTGTTGTGTCAAAGGGAGAATAAGGTGAGCATTCGTGGCGTTGATGTGCCTTCATGGCAACATCCACCTCTCTAACGGTGACTAGCTTCTCTCCAAGGAAGTAAACATCGGCATACATCCTCGTCTCCCGGAAGTTGCGGTTATTCCTAACCCTAACTTTCTACTTGTGGTTACTTGTCTCTTAGCACTTATTTATATCATATTGTGCTTGCTTACCTACATGCTCGTGTTACTTGCTTAGTACTTTGTACTCACTTGCAATTGTTAGGCTCACCTTCATATTCTGCATTATTGCCTAAAATTGCTAAGTAATAATTAAAATTTGTAATTGTACCTATTCAACCCCCCCCCCCTCTAGGTCCATCTCGATCCTTTTAATTACTACAGTAGCATAATCATGTGGACACACAAAAACAGTAAAGGTAAATATTGGGTTGTCTCCCAACAAGCGCTTTTCTTTAATGCCTTTCTAGCTAGGCATGATGATGACAATGATGCTCACACAAAAGATAAGAATTGAAACATAAAGAGAGAATCATGAAGCATATGGCTAGCACATTTAAGCCTAACCCACTTCCTATGCATAGGGATTTTGTGAGCAAACAACTTATGGGAACAATAATCAACTAGCATAGGAAGGCAAAACAAGCATAGCTTCAAAGTTTTCAACACATAAAGAGGAAACTTGATATTATTGCAATTCCTACAAGCTTATGTTCCTCCCTCATGATAATTTTCAATAGCATCATGAATGAATTCAACAATATAACAAGCACCTAGAGCATTCTTTTCATGATCTACAAGCATAGAAAATTTACTACTCTCCACATAAGAAAACTTCTTCTCATGAATAGTAGTGGGAGCAAAGTCAACAAAAATAATTATCATGTGAGGCATAATCCAATTGAAAACTAAAATCATTATGACAAGTTTCATGGTTATCATTATTCTTAATAGCATACAAGTCACCACAATAATCATCATAGATAGCAACTTTGTTCTCATAATCAATTGGAACCTCTTCCGAAATAGTGGATTCATCACTAAATAAAGTCATGACCTCTCCAATTCCACTTTCATCAATATAATACTCATAAATAGGAGGCATGCTATCATCATAATAAATATTCTTATCAACACTTGGGGGACTAAACATATCATCTTCATCAAACATAGCTTCCGCAAGCTTGTGGCAAACATTAATTTCAGCAAATATATTCTCAAATATGTCATCCTCATCAAATATAGCATCCCCAAGCTTGGGCTTTTGATATCATAAGCATAATCACTCTCATCATTAATAGTATGGATAGCACCAATAGTATAGCAATTATCATCATCACAATGATTAGTAGGGGCAACATCATTTGGGAGAGATACCTTTCTACCTTTGTTGATCCGTTTTCTCTTTTTCTTCTTCACATCATGTGTGGGTTCATACCTCTTTTTTGAGCTCCTTATTAATGAGATTGGTTGAATAGAAAGCTCATCCTCGTAACTGATTCATCATAAGAAATAATAGGAGGGTATTGGGAAGTCTCTTCCCTTCCATTAGTATTCTCTTCATCTTCTATTTGCTTTCTTTTCTTTATGTAATTGGCAATATATGGGTTTTCAATGCAATTCACCGCACAATACATACAAATCTCCTCTAGATCAATATCAAGGAATTTCTCAAGGTTAATTTCTGGAATAAGCTTAGTTGCACGTTTCAATTCTTCATAACCCAAAAGCAAACTAAGTTCATTATGATGCGCAAGGGAACTCAATTCATCACAATTTTGGACACGATTCGATCATGAAACAATTTACATCGGACATTTAAATGACCATGTTCATTGCAAAGTTCACAAGTACGGCGGAGATATTTTAAATTTTCAGCACTGACATTAAGCATTTCTTGCAACCATTTAGTTTCTAAATGCTTATGCCTCTTGCAATATCTATTTTCCCTATTTGGTGTGTACTTGCAGACCCAATGTACTCCACAAAAATCGACATGTTTATAGGAGACATTTTCATCATAACTAGTGCAATCATCATTAGTACTATTGATATTCAAAGAGTTCATACTAACAACATTGCAATCATGCTCATCACTCAAAGATTTAGTACCAAGCATTTTAATGCATTCTTCTTCTAGCAATTGAGCACAATTTTCCTTTCCATCATTCTCACGAAAGATAGTAAAAAGATGAAGCGTACGAGGCAAACTCAATTCCGTTTTTTTGTAGTTTTCTTTTATAAACTAAACTAGTGATAAAACAAGAAAAAAAAGATTCGATTTCAAGATCTAAAGATATACCTTAAAGCACTCACCTCCCCGGCAACGGCGCTAGAAAAGAGCTTAATATCTACTACGCAACCTTCTCCTTGTAGACGTTGTTGCGCCTCCAAGTGCAAAGGTTTGTCAGATAGTAGCAAATTTCCCTCAAGTGGATGACCTAAGGTTTATCAATCCGTACACTAGTAGAAAAAGGGTCTAATGTGCAACACATTAGTCCCGGTTTGAAAATGAGCTGGCACTAATGTGACCATTAGTGTCGGGTCCAACGTCTAGGCGGGCCGCTCCCTTTAGTACCGGTTTGTGCGGAACCTTTAGCACTGGTTCGTGCCACGAACCAGTACTAAAGGGTTTGGTGGCAGGATGTTGTCAGACTGAGGCCCGTCCGGCACCTTTAGTACCGGTTCTTGCCACGAACCGGTACTATAGGTCGCCCTGCATATAAACCCTTTGTCCAGTTCGCTCTGTTCTTCCCCATTTCCCCTCTCCTCCTCTTTGTTCTTCCTCTCTTCTCCCCTCGAGCTCATCACACATTTTGCCCAAATGTTAGAAAGATTTGAAGGCCCCATCCATTCAAGTGATCACAAAGGTTAGCAACTTTGTCCTTTCATCTCTCATTGCTAGATTAGCTCTTACAATGCTTTATATAGTGATTAATTTGTGGGTTTTAGTAATTTGGTAGGAATTATATGTGGTAGTATATTTGATTAATATGCAATTTGAGCTTAAAATAACTCTTAGTTTGCATATGTAGGTGTGGTTTTTACTTAGTACCTTCCCGTCTTCGTCGTAACCACCGTCGATCGTCCGCACCGACCCGTCGCCGGCACCACCTTGTGGTGAGCCTCTTGTTCTTATCTTTTTTATATAAAAAAAAATCATGTTTGTGTGATTTAGATATATAGTTACTTGTATAATTATCTTACCCGTACGTTGTTTGTTATACATAGTGCCATGGTTTCGATATCCGTCCACGTCGGCCCTCGTCCGTGTATTGATTCGGATGTGGTGTATTCTCCTGTAAAACTATTTGTTGCATTTCGTGTTTATGACAAATTGTGCCCATCAAGTTGACATAGATATTTTTATCTAGGAGGTATATGAACCGGAAATTCCAACCGACCCTATTGTCTAGAGGTTAAATTTAGTTGAAAGAGAAAACGAGTATTTGAAAGAAAAATTGAAAAGAATTGAGGGGGAGAAGATGGAATTGGAGTTGCATGTTGCCGATGTCGTCGATAATCACAAGATCAAGATGGAGAAAATGCGGTTGAAGATTAGAAAGATTAGAAAATATGCCATTGATAGTGTGGCTTGGTATCATTATGCTGTTGGATCAATTGTTACCTTAGCTGCGATCTTGATTGCATTTGTTGTTGCATTTGAATTCTTTAGCTAGAGAGTTATTTGTATGTTGCATTTAGGTGTTGTATATGAACTTTATATACGAACTTGTATTAATTTGGTCTATTCGGTGGTGTGTAATGAAGATGCACCGGCAATGGATGTACGATGATCGATGCTCTCCCTAGTTCATTGATGGCGTGCATACTTTTCAGACTGTGGGTCAGGCAAACAAGCGGGCGGATGGTTTTATGCCTTGTCCATGTGCTGGCTGTAAGAATGGTCACATTTACTCTAACTGAAGAACCATTCACGTCCACATGTTTGAGTCCGGTTTCATGCCCCACTATAATGTTTGGACCAAGCACGGAGAAAGAGGGGTTATGATGGAAGAGAATGAAGAAGAAGAGGATGACGATAGCTATCCTGGCCATGGGTTCCCTAAATATGATGATACAACAATGGGGGAATAAGCTGAGACGGCCATGCGGGAAGAAGCTAAAGAAGAAGCATCAGATGAGCCTGCTGATGATCTTGGTCGGGCCATTGCCAATGCAAAGAGAAACTGCGCAAGTGAAAAGGAGAAGAAGAAGTTGCAGCGCATGTTAGAGGATCACAAGAAATTGTTGAACCCGAATTGCGAAGGTGACAAGAAAAAGTTGGGGCACCACACTAGAATTGCTGGAATGGAAGGCAGAGGATGGTCTATATGACAAGAGATTTGGAAAGTTGTTGGTAATGATAAAGAATATGCTTCCAATGGACAACGAATTGCCCGAGAGTACATACGAAGCGAAGAAGGTTGTCTGCCCTCTAGGTTTAGAGGTGCAGAAGATACATGCATGCCCTAATGACTGCATCCTCTACCGCGATGAGTACGAGGATTTGAATGCATGCCCAGCATGAGGTGCATTGCGCTATAAGATTAGCCGCGATGACCCTGGTGATGTCGAGGGCCAGCGCCCTAGGAAGAAGATTCCTGCGAAGGTGATGTGGTATGCTCCTATAATACCACGGTGGAAACGTTCGTTCCAAAACAAAGAGCATGCGAAGGCGATACGATGGCACGGGGAAGACCATAAGAAAGACGAAAAGTTGAGAGTACCCGCTGACGGGTCACAGTGGAGAAAATTCAAGAGGAAGTACAGGGAGGAGTTTGCAGGTGACCCAAGGAACGTATGGTTTGGTCTAAGCACAAATGGCATTAATCCTTTTGGGGAGCAGAGGAGCAACCATAGCACATGGCCTGTGACTCTATGTTTGTATAACCTTCCTCCTTGGTTGTGCATGAAGCGGAAGTTCATTATGATGCCGGTGCTCATCCAACGCCCTAAGCAACCCGACAACGACATTGATGTGTACCTAAGGCCATTAGTTGAAGAACTATTACAGTTGTGGGATGAGCACAAACAGGAAGAATTTTACCTAAAGGCGCTGCTATTTGTGACCATCAATGATTGGCCTGCTCTCAGTAACCTTTCAGGACAGACAAACAAGGGATACCGTGGATGCACGCACTGTTTGGATGATACCGACAGTATATATTTGGATAGTTGTAGGAAGAATGTGTACCTGGGACATCGTCGATTTCTTCCGAGCAAGCATCCCGTAAGAAAGAAAGGCAAGCATTTCAAAGGTGATGCGGATCACCGGATGAATCCTCGCCACCATACTGGTGCTGATGTACATGATATGGTCAAGGATTTGAAGGTAATCTTTGGAAAGGGTCCTGGCGGACAACCTATTCTGAAGGATGCTGACGGACGCACACCCATGTGGAAGAAGAAATCTATATTTTGGGACCTGCCATATTGGAAAGACCTAGAGGTCCGCTCCGCAATCGATGTTATGCACGTGACGAAGAATCTTTGCGCGACCCTGCTTGGCTTCTTGGGCGTGTATGGGAAGACGAAAGATACATCAGAGGCATGGGAGGACCAGCAATGTATGCACAGAAAAGACGTCATACATCAGGGTCAGGCCAGCTATGCTCTTACCAAAGAAGAGAATGAAATCTTCTTTGAATGCCTGCTTAGTATGAAGGTACTGTCTGGCTTCTCGTCGAATATAAAGGGAATAATAAATATGGCAGAGAAAGTGTTCCAGAACCTAAAGTCTCATGACTGCCACATGATTATGACGCAACTGCTTCTGGTTGCATTGAGGGGGCTTCTACCAAAAAATGTTCGATTAGCCATTGTGAAGCTATGTGCATTCCTTAATGCAATCTCTCAGAAGGTAATCGATCCATAAATCATACCAAGGTTACAAAATGATTTGGTGCAATGTCTTGTCAGTTTCGAGTTGGTGTTCCCACCATCCTTCTTCAACATCATGACGCACGTCCTAGTTCACCTTTGCGAAGAGATTAACATTTTGGGTCCTGTATTTCTACACAATATGTTCCCCTTTGAGAGGTTCATGGGAGTCTTGAAGAAATATGTTCATAACGGGGCTAGGCCAGAAGGAAGCATCTCGAAGGGCCATGAAAATGAGGAGGTCATTGAGTTTTGTATTGACTTTATTCTTGACCTTAAGCTGATTGGTGTTCCTGAATCGCGGCATAAGGGCAGACTGGATGGAAAAGGCATGCTAGGAGGGGATCAAATAATATGTATGGATGGGCATTCTCTCACTGAAGCACACTACACAGTTCTACAGAATTCCGCCTTGGTGGCTCCGTATATGAAGGAACACAAGAATTTTTTACACTCCGAACACCCGGAGCAGTCTGACGACTGGATTACACGTGACCAAACGAGGACTTTCGCCGGTTGGTTGCATACACGTGCCATGCATGATGATGATATTGAAGATGACCTGTACTCGCTGTCCCAGTTACCATCTTCGAATATAAGGAATTTCAAAGGGTACGAGATAAATGGGAATACATTTTACACGATCTCCCAAGATAAGAAGAGCACCAACCAAAACAGTGGTGTCCGCTTTGATGCAACAACCAACACGGGAAAGGAAACATATTATGGTTACATAGAGGACATATGGGAACTTAACTATGGAGGTGGTTTGAAGGTCCCTTTGTTTCGGTGCAAATGGGTCAATATGACACGAGGCGGGGTAACGAAAGACGCGCAGTACGGAATGACAAAGTGGATCTTAACAATCTTGCTTATGCAGACGAACCATTCGTCCTAGACAATGATGTGGCGCAGGTTTTCTATGTGAAAGACATATCTACCAGGCCGAGAAAAAGAAAAGATAAGGAAGCGAATGGATCATACAATGAGCCAAAGCGCCACACAGTTCTTTCAGGGAAAAGAAACATCGTGGGAGTGGATGACAAGACAGACATGTCAGAGATTATGAAAACTTTGATGAAATTGCTCCATCAAAGTGAATATTGATCCGAGCATCCAGTTAAATGATGAAGATTGTCCATGGTTATGGCGCAAAGGGACACATGCGAAGAAAAAGTTTCACACCCAAAGATCCCACACTGGCATGTGATAGGCTTCACCGTCATCACTTCCTTCTATAGTGACTTTCCAGACTTATATATCTGGAAAGTGCCGCTTCGAACAAACCGGAGGGAATCTTTGTAATAGTTAGGGTACTTATGTGTTTTGGTATTTGAAACGCGAAGAAATATTATGTACAAAAATTGGATGCACTTCGTCTACAAATTAGTTCGTCAAATAATTCAAATTTAAACTATTCAAATTTGTAAACTAATGGCACTAACAGAAAGTTTGTAATTTTTTGTAACTATATAAAAAATATTCAGAAATAATTAAATGAAAATAAATAAAGTAGAAAAGAAAAAAACTTAATATTTGTTGAGACAAAAACTAAATAAAAGTAAATAAACTATTCAAATTTGAAAACTACTCGCACTAATAGAAAGTTTGTAATTTTTTGTACCTAAAGAAAAAATATTCAGAAATAAACAAATGAAAATAAATAAAGTAGAAAAGAAAAAACTAATTCTTTGTTGTGACAAACACTAAATTAAAAAAAAACTATTCAAATTTGAGAACTACTCGCACTAACAGAAAGTTTGTAATTTTTTCTACCTAAAGAAAAAATATTCAAAAATAAATAAATGAAAATAAATAAAGTAGAAAAGAAAAAAAACTAATTTTTTGTTGAGACAAAAACGAAATAAAAAAAGCCCACCTACTGGGCCATAGCGGCCTGCATACGACTAGAACCCCAACCTGTAGTTGGGCCAGGATGCAGACCCGCTAGCCCAGTAGGCCCAACATGGCTGAGTAGCACAGGTAGGCCCAGAAGGCCTGCATTAGAGAGGAGCTCAATGCAGTGCCCGTGTCGGGGCTTATAAACTGGCCTCAGCGCTCCTCGACTAGCGAGGTGGGACTAAACTTGCACACCGCCTGAAGCCAGCGCACCCTCTTTAGTACCGGGTGGTGGCTACAACCGGTACTAAAGGGGAGGGCTTTAATACCAGTTGTAGCCACCACCCGGTACTAAAGGGGGTGCGCTTCCCACCGCTCCGCCTGGCCAAAAGAGACCTTTAGTACCAGTTAGTGGCTCCAACCGGTACTAAAAGTAGGTTCTATATAAGAGAACACTTCAAAAAAAATCATTAGTTCGTTCCCTCTGCTTCTTCTCCTCATCTGCCCTGTCGTCGCTGCCCCTCGTCGCCGCCCCCGTCGCCGTCCATCCCGGTCACCGTCCGTCACCGTCCCCGCCGCCCCCATCCCCGTCCTCGTCGCCATCCCCTCTGCCTCGCCGTCCCGTCGCGCGCCTCGCCTTCGTCGTCGCCTCGCCGTTGCCCGAGCTGTGAGCCCCTCTCCACGGCTCCTCTCCTCCCTCCAATCAAAGCCGCCGTGCCGCCGGCGTGCGCACACACACACACACACACGCACACACACACGCACACGCGCACACACATTTAGTTTTTAGTTTTTAGTTTTTTCTGTTTTTAATTTTTTTCAGATTTAGTTTTTACTATTTTTTATACACATGTTTTAGATGAATTAATTAATTAGATTAGATTAATGTCAAATAGTATATAGAAATGTTAGAAATGTTATTTTTTTTGTTTCTTATAATTTTAGTTATACAAATTTAGAATTTGCATATAAGAAATCACAATCCAATCATTTAAAAAATGTTACTTTTGCGGGTATAGTATTTGTTCTCGATGATGCCCGGCACGCATCCTCACCATCGACCCGTTCGTGACGACATCCTGCTTCAGAGGACCCATGTCTGGGACTGGGCTCCGCCGAGCTGGCACTGGGAGGTGCTACCTTCAGGGGCTCGCAACTTGGTGAGGAACCCGGGTCCTGTCGTCGACCCTGAGCTCCTTTGGTGGCGTTCCCGTGGGACACTTTAGGTGTGGAGGGAGCCGGCCCCGCCGGAGGTGGTGTGTCACCGTGTCCGGGAGGAGGAAAAGCACGTCCTTCGCTACATGGCTGCTATGGACGTCAGGTTCTCCAATACCTAGCAGGGTCTTTGGGGAGATGACTGGAGCTATGATCCTGTGATGGTTCCTTCTCTTTGGGTGTCCACCGCCCGCGCCTCAAGAACCGCGAGTGTCCTAGATTATTCTATAGTATTTGATCTTTATTAGCTAGCTAGCTAGTGATGTATTAGATATATAATATTCGAGACAATGTATTCGAGATTATATAATATTCGAGACGATGCATATTATGTACTATGATTCAGGATTTCCTCTTATTGATTGCATGCATGCATATTGTAATTTGAATACTAAATTGTTTTATATTTCTTTTGGATTTGTTAAATAAAAGCTATGGCGGACAATACCGGCAGAGAGGGAGAAGAGGCCATGTTCGATATCATACGCTCCCCTCGCATGCCAGATAATCAAAATGAAGAAGTTGACAGCTCCCAATATCTGAACAATATCGGGGAGGGTGATGATACGATATTTGATCACAACGACCGAATTGATGAAGTCATGGATTATGATGGCGAAGCAATTAATGATTATGGTGGCGAAGAAATTAATGCTTATGATGACGACGAAATTAATGATTATGATGGCGAATAAAATGTTGATCTTGATAAAACAGAGACCGGCGAGGTATATTTATATTAGCAGGCATCTGGTGATCATCACATGTTTTAAACGATTTGAAGATATATTAACAAATCGATCTTTCTTCTTTTCAGCCCTCCGGATCAAGCAAATCTTCTGCAGGTAGAGTGCGAGGCAAGGGAAAAAAGTTGAAGGAGGGCGTAAAGTGCAACATCGAGGCCACCAGAACTAATGGCGAACCAATAGCACCTAGGAACATTGCAAACAAGTTCGTTCGTCGGTGCGGAGTTCTTGTGAAGGACAAACTCCCGATCTCCCTTCAAGAATGGAAAAGGGCATCAAAGCCCCATCCAGATCTTACTTTTGTCGATGATAGAGCAAAAAATTCCCTTTGGAAGAACTCATGGAACATTTCACCCTACCAGATCATTTCACAGCTGCAGATGTGGAGAAAGTCAAGGACGCTGCTCTTAGGAAGATGGCAATTGCATTCAACAACCACAAGAAAACTGTATGGAAGGACTACGTCAAAGCAGGAAAGAAGACTCCAGAATTCAATGGAACACTAAAGAACCAAAGAGAGCACTGGGACGATTTCGTGAAATTCAAGGAATCGGGATTATCTAAGGAACGGTCCAGAAAAAACAAGGCTAATGCCGCCAAAAAGGAGCAATTCCAAAGGCTGGGGCCAGGTGGCTACGCGGTGCCAATGCCTAAGTGGGATAAGTCTGAGCAAGAGATCATGGATGCAGGGGTCACTCCAGTTACTAGGAGTTGGCCCCCGGGTGCAGAAGTTGGTTCTATGCGCATGGGGGGGCGTTGGACCCGAAGATAGGCTTGGTTTCGAAGAAGGCAAGTCTTAAAGGAGCCGATGAAAAGTTAGTCGAAGCAATAGAAGAAGCTCGAACGGGGGTGTTCACGCCCAACAGAAAGAACGACGAGCTTACGCGCGCCCTGGGAAATCCTGAACACCCAGGAAGAACACGAGGCAAGGGCGTTATTCCGTGGTATGAGGGATTTTTTGAGTGGAACACCGACTACAGAAGCCATGCGAGAAGGAAGATGGAGGAGGAGAAGAAGAAGAAGCTAGAGGACGAGCAGAGGAAGCAGGAAGCAGAACAAATTCAAGGCCTAGAATCAGCGCACACGGACTTGGCACTCAAATTCTAGAGGCAGCAGGAGTAGATCGACTCGCTTAGCCAGGAAAGGGGGGCTCAGAACTATTTCGGTTATTCCATCAAGATGCACTCGACAAATCCATCGTCAGTTTGTATTGTCTGTAAGTGATTTCTTTCTGTAATTCAAGTCTCAAGCTAGTTGTACTGCTCATTGATCGATCATTACCTGTAATTATCCTTAGTATATTCTTTTCTGTGGTATATTATGCAGGATGAAGATGTATGAAATGAAAAAAGCTGGACGCTATGGCATTGGGTTCATTGACCCAAATACCATTAATGAAGAAACATGGACATATCCATGGTATCAAACAGAGGTAGAGAAAAACATGCTAGAGTTCTTGAAGCGCCTCAATACCAATGAACATATACTACTTCCTTACAACTACACGTGAGTCACGCTGTCTTGTACTATAAATTCTGTTTTTACTTAGTAGCTAGCTAGATGTTAATAATTAAGTGTATAGGGTTTAGGGTAGTTGATGAGTGTTATGCACATGCCCGCTTAATTAAGACATGCAAACATGTGTGCATGTAGTTACCATTGGATCTTGGTAATCATTAAAGTTGACGAATAAACAGTTGAAGTACTGGCCTCACTACTTAAAGAGAAGATAGAGTACACAACCCTGAAGGGGATAGTTGACAGGTAATTTAAATCATTATTAACTATATGTCGGCCTCTTTAGTTCGTCATTTCCTGATATCAACTATTTAATAACTCGTTTATTCATTTCTTTGCCGGCGGGCAGGGCTTGGGCAAAGTTCAGGAATTCGAAAGAGGTTCTAGGCGAATGGAGTGAAAGGTTGCATTAGTTTCGACCCAAGGTATATAATTAATTAAATAGTACTATCTAGATACCTACCATGCATATCTTTAATTATAGTTTCAATACTATGAATTATCATGCTTGAATAATTATTATCTGATTAAATTCTATTCTTTGTGCAGGGGAGAGATCATTCTGCATACTACGTTTTCGAGAACATTCGCATGATGACGTCCTCAAGGACCAAAACTGAGAGACGGTTACGGGTACGCGCGTTTGACAGAACACTATTAATAATTTTTACGTCATTATCGATATATAGTCACATAACTAATACACATGCATATTGATCTCCTTTTTAATAGTTCCAATCGGTGCGGGAGACGCTCCTACTAGTGGAGCGCATACGAGCTCTTCAAGAGGAAATAGCGGGATTTTTGCTCGACGAGATCATAGATTCCAAAGGAGAATTCTACTACCCGCTATCGCCCCAATGAACTACTCCCAATTGTCATCGTGCTCCGAAGGCACCAAGGCAAATGCCACTGGCTCTGAATGGCTACATGTAGGAAAAATTATATACACACACACACACACACACACACACACACACTAGCAAAAATGCCCGTGCATTGCAACGGGAGTAAAAAAAATACTTTTAGCTTAATATGCATGGCCTAAACCACGTGGACAACGTCGAGGAAGTCCTGCTCGAGAACCCATGCCGGCTTCCAAAGGGAGAATGCGCTAGAAACTCGAGTGGATAAGGTTAGCCTCAAGGCCACGTACAGAGATGGTATAGGGATTCACCCGTGGAGAAAATGACATATTTACTCTCATGGAGACAACACGCTAGAAATCCGAGTGGATAAGGTTAGCCTCAACCTTGGAAGAGTCTAGAGAATGTGTGGGGATTCGCCAGAAGAGAACATGACCGATTTACGTTGCTGGAGAGTGGCATGGTGGACGGGCGGCGTCAGTCGAGAATGGCGGACGACAGTGGCTGTCGGTGTCAAAACTGGCGGATCTCGGGTAGGGGGTCCCGAACTGTGCGTCTAGGCGGATGATAACAGGAGACAAGGGACACGATGTTTTACCCAGGTTCGGGCCCTCTTGATGAAGGTAAAACCCTACGTCCTACTTGATTAATATTGATGATGTGTGTTACAAGAGTGGATCTACCACGAGATCAAGGAGGCTAAACCCTAGAAGCTAGCCTATGGTATGATTGTTGTTCGTCCTATGGACTAAAGCCATCCGGTTTATATAGACACCGGAGAGGGCTAGGGTTACACAGAGTCGGTTACAATGGTAGGAGATCTACATATCCGTATCGCCAAGCTTGCCTTCCACGCCAAGGAAAGTCCCATCCGGACACGGGACGAAGTCTTCAATCTTGTATCTTCATAGTCTTGGAGTCCGGCCGATGATGATAGTTCGGCTATCCGGACACCCCCTAGTCCGGACTCCCTCAGTAGCCCCTGAACCAGGCTTCAATGACGACGAGTCCGGCGCGCATGTTGTCTTCGGCATTGCAAGGCGGGTTCTTCCTCCGAATAATTTATAGAAGATTGTGAACACCAGGATAGTGTCCGGCTCTGCAAAATAAATTCCACGATACCACCGTAGAGAGAATAATATTACACAAGTTCAATCTGCTGACGTATTTTGTGGCGTGACGTCACACCACTACCAAGCCTTTACTCAAATTGTTTTTATTGTTCCACCTCAGCGCGTTTAGCGAAGCGGTTTCCTTGGCACGTCTTGTCGAAGCAGAGATCGTGTTCCCCTTATTCCGGGATTCCCATCAATACGGACGTGGGTAACCCAACCGCGCCATTGATTGTGACGCTTGGGAGATAAGCGAGTTTTACCAGGCCGGTGGGGACACATGTTTTTGTCCGCCCATATAAGGGGATAAAGATCCAACCCTTTTACCTGCGCCTTCTTCCTCCTTGGCTTATCCATCTCCGCGAACTCGAGCTCCAGCGCCCAAGTCCGCACTTCTCACCTCAACCTTCTCCAACTATGTCCGGAGCGGGAGGCAAGTGGATGGCCTCCTCCGTCACGGAGGGGCAGATCCAGAAGCTGCGCGACGCCGGATATTTGTCCAGCGACATCGCGCATCGGCTCCCCGACGAGGGAGAGCTCATCCCCACCCCCAGGCCCCATGAGAGGGTAGTATTTCTTCCCCATTTCCTCCGCGGACTGGGCTTCCCACTTCATCCCTTTGTCCGGGGGCTCATGTTCTACTACGGCCTAGATTTCCATGATCTGGCCCCGAATTTCATCCTCAACATCTCGGCGTTTATCGTCGTGTGCGAGGCCTTCCTCTGCATCCAGCCCCACTTCGGCTTGTGGCTCAAGACCTTCAGTGTCAAGCCGAAGGTTGTGAAGGGCAGCCAAGCGGAGTGCGGAGGCGCCATGGTGGGCAGGATGTCCCACGTTACTTGGCTGGAGGGCAGTTTCGTGGAAACCATTAAGGGGTGGCAATCGGGGTGGTTCTACATCACCGAGCCGCGTGACCCTGATTGGGCAGCGGCCCCCGAATTCAAATCCGGCATCCCTATACGGCTCACCTCCTGGAAAGAGAGTGGCCGGATCTGGGGGGATTCGGAGGAGCTGATCGGACTCCAAGCCTGTATCCAGAAGCTGGTGGACAAGAAGCTCAAGCTTGTCAACATAGTCCAGGTCATGCTCATCCGCTGGATTCTCCCGTGCCAACGACGGGGCTTCAACATGTGGGAGTTCGATCCGGCGCAGCACCAGACTCTGAGCGGGCTCTTCGACACTACGTACGAAGATGTCTGGAAGGTGCTGTTCAAGGGCGCCGAGGCTCCCGCATCCGCTACCGAAGATCGCGGATTCTGCTCGCAGCGTCCAGATGACGAGGTAAGTGATTTTGCCACTTGTTTTCCATAGTTTGACTCTATGCGGGATCTAAACTCCCTTTACCTTTGACAGGACTGGCTGGCGAAGGCCGAACGGACTATCTGTCCGGCCCCATTGCCAGAGGACCCAGCGGACGCCCGCCTAACGGGGCTGCTGGCTCCGGCACCCCACGTGGTGCCGGAGAAGAAGGCCAAGAAGAAGGCCACGGGGACTCGGAAGAGTTCCCGTTTTCAGGTGCTATCGGATGATGAATCCGAGGCCGACTCCTCCCACCAAGGCGAGGAGGAGAAGAAGAAAGCCTCTCCCCTAGCGGGGGGAGGGAAGAAAAGGAAGGCCTCCCCAACAAGGGAGGCCGAAGGGTCCAAGAAGGGAAAAACTCTTCCCCCGGACTGCTCCGCCAACGCCAGTGACGACGACGAGGACTGGCCTCCAAGGGCCAAGCCCCTGGCGAGATCGTAAGTATCCGGACTCCCGAATAACTTCAAGGTTTTTCTTTTCGCCACATAATGTCTTTCTAATGCCGCATACAACCCTGCAGTCCGCCTAAGGATGATCTTCCCGCTTCATCGAGCGGGTCCTTAGGTGCGTCGGATATGGATTCTCTTCCGACTGCCTCCACCCCCGTGACTGCGGACGATGCCGAGGTGGGATCCCAGGAAGGGACCCACCAGGAGGAGAGGGCCCCGGAGGTGTCGCAGGACAACCTCCCGGACTTTGCACCGGACTCGGCCCCGGAACCCACAGTGGCTCCGGAGTCCGGCGGGCGACCCCTTCGTAAGAAGGGCAAGACCGTGACGCCGGCAGCCTCCGTCCAACCGGAGGCGCCGGATAGCTTGCTGGAGGCGCTCAATGGCGCCTCCATCGAAGAGGAACACCGCACTGTTATGAGTGCGGTGATTCAGAAGGTGCAGCTCGCCAAGAGCGGGCTGACCGAAGCCTGCAGCAGCCTTCTAACAGGCTTTGAGGTAAGAATTTCAATATGTATAAAATGGTACCGCATAGACAGTAGCCCTGATGCTCGGTTCGGTGTTCGGAAAGAAAAGCCGGACTGAGGATCTAAAAAGATATACGCAGGAGTCATAATAAATATGTCAATATGGGATTGCAGGCTGCGCTGCTGACCTCTGCCGCACTGACTGCGGAGGTCAATACTTTGAAGGAAAACCTCGAGCGGTCCGAGAACGAGCTCGGCCGTGCCAAGAAGCAGCTCGAGGACAAGGAAGGTGAGTAACACCTTATTAAAATTGTACCTTACAGAAAAGGATTTTGGTTGCAAAAGAATGACAAGGATAACGTGGGTATTGCAGGGGCCACTAACGAGGTGGCGACCCTAAAGAGGCGGTGGCCGCGGCCGAACGCAATGCGGCCGCGGAGCGCACCGAGCGAGAGAAGCAGGAGGCGCGGGTGGCGGAGGTACAGCAAGAGCTCCAGGATCTCGTGAAAAAACATGAGAGCCTGGAGCGTGACTCGAAGACTCGAGAGTCTGAGCTTGCAACGGCTCTTGAGAGTGCCAAAGCCGCTAAGGCCGAAGCCTACAAGGCCCTCCAGGAGATTGAGGCGGTGAAGAAAATAGCAGCGGGTAAGGCATTTTTCATGCAAAGTAAGCATGTGAGTGTTAATTACCTGTTGCTTACCCGAATTCGGAGCTCTCCAGGAGCGTTCGCAGATCTTCCTCGCAGCGTGTCCGATGCTGCCGCATTCTACCGGGCCGAGGAGGGGAGCTCGACGGAGAAGGTCTTCTGGTCTCAGTATGCTGAGGCCGGACATCCGGTGCCCCTTAGCGACCAGCTGAAGCAGCTGGTCGAGCTCCACAAGGCGGCCGAACAGGCCATGAAGGGCCTCATAGTTCGGCTGTGGCCTAAGGAGGCCATGCCTGGGAGCTACTTCGGCCTGGTGCGGCGGCTGGTGGATGCGTGCCCGTGGGTTGAAGTCATCAAGCACTCCGCCTGTATTGAAGGTGCCCGTCGGGCCCTTGCCCGCGCAAAGGTGCACTGGGGCAAGATGGATGCCCAGAAGCTTGTGACGGACCCGCCACCAGAGGGCAAGGAGCATCGCACGCCCGAGATGTATTATAAGAGTGTGCTGAAGGGCGCCCGCACTATTGCGGGTGAGTGCTCCAAAGATGTAATATTTGAGTAGACTCGCATTTTGTTATCCTGTGCGCTGAAAACTTAGTTCATATGCGCTAAGCAACGCTTGTTAATTTAAAATATTACCTTCTGTGCGGCTGTTTATCAAATCTGAGAGATGGCAAGTCGTCGGCTTCAGCCCCCATGCCACGAGTGCTGGGGTGTTCGGGATAAACTTGAGCACTCTTGTTCCCATTTTTGGGTCCATCTAGGGAGGCGCTCAACACAACGAACAAGGCAACCGGACTTATAATGCTTGAACACTCTCACTTAGCCATAGAATTCTATAATTTTAAATTTCGGCGAAGCCCCTAGTCTTCGGAAGGCCGAATTTGGGGCGCTATCCACGCCTGGGCCGGACAAGATCCGGCTCCTCGCTCTAAGCGGCATAAGTCTTTAAGGACTCGCAAAAAACCTCTCGAACAGCGACCGGCTCTCGCCTCATCATGACGGTCAGTTTTAGCTTTCTCCACTGAGGCGTTAACCCAGCTCAACTGGGGCGCAATCGCAGTGGTTCTCCCAGTGCTACCTTAGCCGATACAACGGAACGTAAGGTACCAAAACATGGGAGCCGGGCAAACCCAACTATTGACCCAAGACATGATTCGGAGCCGATGCATATAATGCTATAAGTTCGGGGTGCCGCACTTGTGAAAGTGTTCGGACTTATCACACCATGATGCGGGAAACATAAGCCCCTGGTGTATTTAGCCGTACCAAAGTGTACGGATGCAACATGTCGTAAATGAACATATGTATGAAAAAGAAATGCAATTATAAGCAAAAAGGTGCTGCATTGTTTTATTCAAGAAGTGCTGCTATGAATGCAGAACGATACAAATAGTGCGATAAGCAAGGGATGGGACTGTTAAACATGTCCCCCTCCAGGGGTAGGCTGCGGATGGTGTATAAAAGATTAATGCTCGTAATGGAGACCACCTGGTATATTCGTTGTAGCCTTTATCCTTCCCTGGCTGTTGCATCGTGAGTTCGGCAGGTCTGCTGCCGGACAGGGCCTCTGACGAACGGAGTCCTGTGGGTAAAAAAAAAGGAAAAAGAAAAAAAAAGAACGACACACTTGAGAGCCCCTGGTGTGGTTGAGCCGCAGTCTGGGCTTATCGTGGTCGTGCCCCTCTCCCCATGCCCATGGTATCTTCAGAGCGTAATGGTGTACGCGAAGGACCTGTTTTGACGTTTTACAGGGGCTGGGGTTGGGGCCGCACTGCTACGCGTGCTCGGAACGTGCCAGGTGGTCTTGTTGTAGGTTACTCCGGGCGCGCTTAGCTATGTCCGGCCGCTTAACGGCCGGACTCGAGAATTGCCTTAAGAGGCTGCATTGTACTTCTGCCGTGAGAGCCGCTGTATGTTCCTCCGTTCGGAGAGAACGTTCAGTGTTTTCGTTGACCGTGATGACTCCTCGAGGGCCTGGCATCTTGAGCTTGAGGTATGCGTAGTGCGGCATCGCGTTGAACTTTGCAAACGCGGTACGTCTGAGCAGCGCATGATAGCCGCTGCGGAACGGAGCTATGTCGAAGATTAACTCCTCACTTCGGAAGTTATCCGGGGATCCGAAGACCACTTCCAGTGTAACTGAGCCTGTACAATTGGCTACTACACCTGGTATGACGCCTTTAAAGGTCGTCTTGGTAGGTTTAATCCTTGAGGGGTCTATGCCCATTTTGCACACTGTATCCTGATAAAGCAGGTTCAGGCTGCTGCCGCCGTCCATCAGGACTCTGGTGAGGTGAAATCCATCGACGATTGGGTCTAAGACCAATGCGGCGAATCCGCCGTGGCGGATGCTGGTGGGGTGGTCCCTTCGGTCAAAAGTGATCGGGCAGGAGGACCATGGATTGAACTTCGGGGCAACTGGCTCCATCGCGTATACATCCCTGAGTGCACGCTTCCGCTCCCTTTTGGGTATGTGCGTTGCGTATATCATGTTCACCGTCCGCACCTGTGGGGGGAAACCCTTCTGTCCTCTATTGTTCGGCGGTCGGGTCTCTTCCTCGTCATCGCTATGCAGCCCCTTGTCATTTTTTCGGCAATTAACTTGCCTGCCTGCTTGAATACCCAACAGTCCCTGTTGGTGTGGTTGGCTGGTTTTTCGGGGGTGCCGTGTATCTGGCACGAGCGGTCGAGTATTCGGTCCAAATTGGACGGACCCGGAGTAGTTCTTTTGAATGGCTTTTTCCGCTGACCGGGTTTAGAGCCTCTGAATCCGGCATTGACTGTCGTATCCTCACTATTGTCGCCGTTGATGCGGCGCTTGTTTTTGTTACGACGCGACCTGCCATTCGGTCCTTGAAATCCGGACTGCCAGAATTTTTGCTGAGGTTGTTGCTGCGTGCTAGCCAGCTGTCCTCACCCGCGCAGAAGCGGGTCATGAGTAATGTGAGGGCTGCCATGGATTTCGGCTTTTCCTGTCCCAGGTGCCGGGCAAGCCACTCGTCGCGGATGTTATGCTTGAAGGCCGCGAGGGCCTCCGCATCCGGACAGTCGACGATTTGGTTTTCTTGGTTAAGAACCGTGTCCAGAATTGTCTGGCCGATTCGTCTGGCTGCTGAATTATGTGGCTTAGGTCATCAGCGTCTGGTGGTCGCACATACGTGCCTTGGAAATTATCGAGGAATGCGGCTTCCAGGTCTTCCCAACTCCCAATTGAGTCTGCTGGCAAGCTGTTAAGCCAATGCCGAGCGGGTCCTTTAAGCTTGAGGGGGAGATATTTGATGGCGTGAAGATCGTCACCGCGGGCCATGTGGATGTGAAGAAGATAGTCTTCAATCCAAACCGCGGGGTCTGTTGTGCCATCGTAAGATTCAATATTCACGGGTTTGAACCCTTCGGGGATTCGATGATCCATTACTTCATCTGTGAAGCATAGTGGGTGTGCAGCGCCTCTGTACAGGGCGATATCACGACAGAGCTCAAAAGAACTTTGTCTGTTTTGTTCGACCCGGCCGGACTTACTGTGTCCGGAGCGACGGCTGTCGTCACGTACCGTAGGGCGCCCACGCGATCCGTAGATCGATCTTGATTGTGTTGCCTTATCCTCCAATATATCTCGCAAGTCCGGAGCGTTCCTGAGGCAGTTCCGGACTAGGGGGTGTCCGGATAGCCGAATTATCATCATCGGCCGGACTCCAAGACTATGAAGATACAATATTGAAGACTTCGTCCCATGTCTGGATTGGACTTTCCTTGGCGTGGAAGGCAAGCTTGGCGATACGGATATGTAGATCTCCTACCTTTGTAACCGACTCTGTGTAACCCTAGCCCTCTCCGGTGTCTATATAAACCGGATGGCCTTAGTCCATAGGACGAACAACAATCATACCATAGGCTAGCTTCTAGGGTTTAGCCTCCTTGATCTCGTGGTAGATCTACTCTTGTAACCCACATCATCAATATTAATCAAGCAGGACGTAGGGTTTTACCTCCATCAAGAGGGCCCGAACCTGGGTAAAAACATCGTGTCCCTCGTCTCCTGTTACCATCCGCCTAGACGCACAGTTCGGGACCCCCTACCCGAGATCCGCCGGTTTTGACACCGACATTGGTGCTTTCATTGAGAGTTCCTCTGTGTCGTCACCGATAGGCTCGATGGCTTCTTCGATCATCATCAACGACGCAGTCCAGGGTGAGACCTTCCTCCCCGGACAGATCTTCGTATTCGGCGGCTTTGCACTGCGGGCCAATTCGCTTGGCCAACTGGAGCAGATCGAAAGCTACGCCCCTGGCCGTCAGGTCAGATTTGGAAGTTTGAACTTCACGGCTGACATCCGCGGGGACTTGATCTTCGACGGATTCGAGCCACAGCCGAGCGTGCCGCACTGTCACGTCGGGCATGATTTAGCTCTGCCGCCGGACAGTACCCTGGAAGCCGCACTGGAGCCCGCTCCAATCCTCAATTCGGAGCCGGCCGCGCAGATCGAGGATGGATGCCTAGACACCGCCTTGGGGGCTGCAACCTCTACGGCGATAGAGCCGAACACTGACTTTGTCCCTCATAAAGCTCGTGACTCCAAGGTGCCGGACTCCTCGCCGGACTCCGAACCTCCCGCGCCCGCCCTGATCGAATCCGATTGGGCGCCGATCATGGAGTTCACCGCAGCGGACGTCTTTCAACACTCACCTTTCGGCGACATCTTGAGTTCGCTAAAATATCTCTCGTTATCAGGAGAGCCCTGGCCGGACTGCGGTCAGGACGGTTGGGATGCGGACGACGAAGAAATTCAAAGCCCACCCACCACCCACTTGGTAGCCGCTGTCGATGATTTAACCGACATGCTAGACTACGACTCCGAGGACATCGACGGTATGGACGACGATGCCGGAGACGACCAAGAACCAGCGCCCACTGGGCACTGGACAGCCACCTCATCGTATGACATATACATGGTGGATATCCCAAAAGATGGGAATGGCGAAGGAACAGAGGAGGATGACCCCTCCAAAAAGCAGCCCAAGCGCCGGCGTCAGCGGCGCCGCTCTAAATCCCGCCACAGCAAGAATGAAGACTCCGGCACCGGAGACAATAATACACCGGACAGTGCCGAAGACAACCCGCTCCAGCAAGATGCAGCGCAGGAGGACGGAGACGCCAGCCCTCATGAAGGAGCGGCAGGAGAAGAGGTAGAGGATTATATGCCTCCCTCCGGAGACGAAGCAAGCCTCGACGATGACGAATTCGTCGTGCCTGAGGATCCCGTCGAACAAGAGCGTTTTAAACGCAGGCTTATGGCCACGGCGAACAGCCTCAAGAAAAAGCAGCAACAGCTTAGAGCTGATCAGGATCTGCTAGCCGACAGATGGACTGAAGTCCTCGCGGCCGAAGAGCATGAGCTCGAACGCCCCTCCAAAAGCTACCCTAAACGCAAGCTACTCCCCCGATTAGAGGAGGAGGCTTACGAACCCGCATCACCAGGAGACAATACGGCTGACCGACCACCCCGTGGTCGCGACAGAGTGGCCTCTAGGCCCTTCACCAGACCCGTACCCCGGCATCGCTCGAAAAGCACACGGCCACAGGGGAACACTCCGGACTTGCGAGATATATTGGAGGATAAGGCAAGACAATCAAGATCGATCTATGGATCGCGTGGGCGTCCCACGATACGTGACGACAATCGTCGCGCCGGACACAGTAAGTCCGGCCGGGCCGAACAAAATAGACCAAGCTCCCTTGAGCTCCGTCGTGATATCGCCCAGTACAGAGGCGCCGCACACCCACTATGCTTCACAGATGAAGTAATGGATCATCAAATCCCCGAAGGGTTTAAACCCGTCAATATTGAATCCTACGATGGCACAACAGACCCCGCGGTTTGGATTGAAGACTATCTCCTTCACATCCACATGGCCCGCGGTGACGATCTTCACGCCATCAAATACCTCCCCCTCAAGCTTAAAGGACCAGCCCGGCATTGGCTCAACAGCTTGCCAGCAGAGTCAATTGGGAGTTGGGAGGACCTGGAAGCCGCATTCCTCGATAACTTCCAGGGCACTTATGTGCGACCACCAGACGCTGATGACCTAAGCCACATAATTCAGCAGCCAGACGAATCGGCCAGGCAATTCTGGACACGGTTCTTAACCAAGAAAAACCAAATCGTCGACTGTCCGGATGCGGAGGCCCTCGCGGCCTTCAAGCATAACATCCGCGACGAGTGGCTTGCCCGGCACCTGGGACAGGAAAAGCCGAAATCCATGGCAGCCCTCACATCACTCATGACCCGCTTCTGCGCGGGTGAGGACAGCTGGCTAGCACGCAGCAACAACCTCAGCAAAAATTCTGGCAGTCCGGACTTCAAGGACCGAAATGGCAGGCCGCGTCGCAACAAAAACAAACGCCGCATTAACGGCGATCATATTGAGGATACGGCAGTCAATGCCGGATTCAGAGGCTCTAAACCCGGTCAGCGGAAAAAGCCATTCAAAAGAACTACTCCGGGTCCGTCCAATTTGGACCGAATACTCGACCGCTTGTGCCAGATACACGGCACCCCCGAAAAGCCAGCTAACCACACCAACAGGGACTGTTGGGTATTCAAGCAGGCAGGCAAGTTAATTGCCGAAAACAATGACAAGGGGCTACATAGCGATGACGAGGACGAGACCCAACCGCCGAACAATAGAGGACAGAAGGGTTTCCCCCCACAGGTGCGGACGGTGAACATGATATACGCAACGCACATACCCAAAAGGGAGCGGAAGCGTGCACTCAGGGATGTCTACGCGATGGAGCCAGTTGCCCCGAAGTTCAATCCATGGTCCTCCTGCCCGATCACTTTTGACCGAAGGGACCACCCCACCAGCATCCGCCACGGCGGATTCGCCGCACTGGTCTTAGACCCAATCGTCGATGGATTTCACCTAACCAGAGTCCTGATGGACGGCGGCAGCAGCCTGAACCTGCTTTACCAGGATACAGTGCGCAAAATGGGCATAGACCCCTCAAGGATTAAACCTACCAAAACGACCTTTAAAGGCGTCATACCAGGTGTAGAAGCCAATTGTACAGGCTCAATTACACTGGAAGTGGTCTTCGGATCCCCGGATAACTTCCGAAGCGAGGAGTTAATCTTCGACATAGTCCCGTTCCGCAGCGGCTATCATGCCTTGCTCGGACGCACCGCGTTTGCAAAGTTCAACGCGGTGCCGCACTACGCATACCTCAAGCTCAAGATGCCAGGCCCTCAAGGAGTCATCACGGTCAACGGAAACACTGAACGTTCTCTCCGCACGGAGGAACATACAGCGGCTCTCGCGGCAGAAGTGCAATGCAGCCTCTTAAGGCAATTCTCGAGTCCGGCCTTTAAGCGGCCGGACACAGCTAAGCGCGCCCGGAGTAACTTACAACAAGACCACCTGGCACGTTCCGAGCACGCGTAGCAGTGCGGCCCCAACCCCAGCTCCTGCGAAACGTTAAAGCAGATCCTTCGCGTACACCATTACGCTCTGAAGATACCATGGGCATGGGGAGAGGGGCACGACCACGATAAACCCAGACCGCGGCTCAACCGCACCAGGGGCTCTCAAGTGTGTCGTTCTTTTTTCTTTTCTTTTTACCTTTTATTTTTTACACACAGGACTCCGTTTGTCAGAGGCCCTGTCCGGCAGCAGATCTGCCGAACTCACGATGCAACAGCCAGGGAAGGATAAAGGCTACAACGAATATACAGGTGGTCTCCGTTACGAGCATTTTTATACACCAATCTGCAGCCTACCCCTGGAGGGGGACATGTTTAACAGTCCCATACCTTGCTTATCGCACTATTTGTATCGTTCTGCATTCGTAGCAGCACTTATTGAATAAAACAATGCAGCACCTTTTTGCTTATAATTGCATTTCCTTTTCATACATATGTTCATCCACGGCATATTGCATCCGTACACTTTGGTACGGCTAATACACACCAGGGGCTTATGTTCCCCGCATTATGGTGTGATGAGTCCGAACACTTTCACAAGTGCGGCACCCCGAACTTATAGCACTATATGCATCGGCTCCGAATCATGTCTTGGGTCAATAGTTGGGTTTGCCCGGCTCCCATGTTTTGGTACCTTACGTTCCGTTATATCGGCTAAGGTAGCACTGGGAGAACCACTGCGATTGCGCCCCAGTTGAGCTGGGTTAACGCCTCAGTGGAGAAAGCTAAAACTGACCGTCATGATGAGGCGAGAGCCGGTCGCTGTTCGAGAGGTTTTTTGCGAGTCCTTAAAGACTTATGCCGCTTAGAGCGAGGAGCCGGATACTGTCCGGCCAAGGCGTGGATAGCGCCCCAAATTCGGCCTTCCGAAGACTAGGGGCTTCGCCGAAATTTAAAATTATAGAATTCTATGGCTAAGTGAGAGTGTTCAAGCATTATAAGTCCGGTTGCCTTGTTCGCTGTGTCGAGCGCCTCCCTAGATGGACCCAAAAATGGGAACAAGAGCGCTCGAGTTTATCCCGAACACCCCAGCACTCGTGGCATGGGGGCTGAAGCCGACGACTTGCCATCTCTCAGATTTGATAAACAGCCGCACAGAAGGTAATATTTTAAATTAACAAGCGTTGCTTAGCGCATATGAACCAAGTTTTCAGCGCACAGGATAACAAAATGCGAGTCTACTCAAATATTACATCTTTGGAGCACTCACCCGCAATAGTGCGGGCGCCCTTCAGCACACTCTTATAATACATCTCGGGCGTGCGATGCTCCTTGCCCTCTGGTGGGGGTCCGTCACAAGCTTCTGGGCATCCATCTTGCCCCAGTGCACCTTTGCGCGGGCAAGGGCCCGACGGGCACCCTCAATACAGGCGGAGTGCTTGATAACTTCAACCCACGGGCACGCATCCACCAGCCGCCGCACCAGGCCGAAGTAGCTCCCAGGCATAGCCTCCTTAGGCCACAGCCGAACTATGAGGCCCTTCATGGCCTGTTCGGCCGCCTTGTGGAGCTCGACCAGCTGCTTCAGCTGGTCGCTAAGGGGCACCGGATGTCCGGCCTCAGCATACTGAGACCAGAAGACCTTCTCCGTCGAGCTCCCCTCCTCGGCCCGGTAGAATGCGGCAGCATCGGACACGCTGCGAGGAAGATCTGCGAACGCTCCTGGAGAGCTCCGAATTCGGGTAAGCGACAGGTAATTAACACTCACATGCTTACTTTGCATGAAAAATGCCTTACCCGCTGCTATTTTCTTTACCGCCTCGATCTCCTGGAGGGCCTTGTAGGCTTCGGCCTTAGCGGCTTTGGCACTCTCAAGAGCCGTTGCAAGCTCAGACTCTCGAGTCTTCGAGTCACGCTCCAGGCTCTCATGTTTCTTCACGAGATCCTGGAGCTCTTGCTGTACCTCCGCCACCCGCGCCTCCTGTTTCTCTCGCTCGGTGCGCTCCGCAGCCGCATTGCGTTCGGCCGCGGCCACCGCCTCTTTCAGGGTCGCCACCTCGTTAGTGGCCCCTGCAATACCCAAGTTATCCTTGTCATTTTTCTTGCAACCAAATCCTTTTCTGTAAGGTACAATTTTCATAAGGTATTACTCACCTTCTTTTTCCTCGAGCTGCTTCTTGGCACGGCCGAGCTCGTTCTCGGACCGCTCGAGGTTTTCCTTCAAAGTATTGACCTCCGCAGTCAGTGCGGCGGAGGTCAGCAGCACAGCCTGCAATCCCATATTGACATATTTTCATGACTCCTGCGTTTATCTTTCTAAAGATCCTCAGTCCGTCTTTTTTTTCCGAACACCAAACCGAGGATCAGGGGCTACTGTCTATGCGGTACCATTTTACATATATTGAAATTCTTACCTCAAAGCCTGTTATAAGGCTGCTGCAGGCTTCGGTCAGCCCGCTCTTGGCGAGCTGAACCTTCTGAATCACCGCACTCATAACAGTGCCGTGTTCCTCTTTGATGGAGGCGCCGTTGAGCGCCTCCAGCAAATTATCCGGCACCTCCGGTTGGACGGAGGCAGCCGGCGTCGCGGTCTTGCCCTTCTTACGAAGGGGTCGCCCGCCGGACTCCGGAGCCACTGTGGGCTCCGGGGCTGAGTCCGGTGCAAAGTCCGGGAGGTTGTCCTGCGACACCTCCGGGGCCTCCTCCCTCCTGGTAGGCCCCTTCCTGGGATCCCACCTCGGCATCGTCCATGTCAC
Source organism: Triticum aestivum (assembly GCF_018294505.1). Classification (NCBI taxonomy): domain Eukaryota; kingdom Viridiplantae; phylum Streptophyta; class Magnoliopsida; order Poales; family Poaceae; genus Triticum; species Triticum aestivum. Next base: position 35,436,435 of record NC_057810.1, read on the forward strand.
GGGGGGTGGAGGCAGTCGGTAGAGAATCCATATCCGACGAACCTAAGGACCCGCTCGTTGAAACGGGAAGATCATCCTTAGGCGGACTGCAGGGTTGTATGCGGCATTAGAAAGACATTATGTGGCGAAAAGAAAAACCTTGAAGTTATTCGGGAGTCCGGATACTTACGATCTCGCCAGAGGCTTGGCCCTTGGAGGCCAGTCCTCGTCGTCGTCACTGGCGTTGGCGGAACAGTCCGGGGGAAGAGTTTTTCCCCTCTTGGACCCTTCGGCCTCCCTTGTTGGGGAGGCCTTCCTTTTCTTCCCTCCCCCCGCTGGGGGAGAGGCTTTCTTCTTCTCCTCCTCGCCTTGGTGGGAGGAGTCGGCCTCGGATTCATCATCCGATAGCACCTGAAAACGGGAACTCTTCCGAGTCCCCGTGGCCTTCTTCTTGGCCTTCTTCTCCGGCACCACGTGGGGTGCCGGAGCCAGCAGCCCTGTTAGGCGGGCGTCAGCTGGGTCCTCTGGCAATGGGGCCGGACAGATAGCCTGTGCGGCCTTCTTCAGCCAGTCCTGTCAAAGGAAAGGGAGTTTAGATCCCGCATAGAGTCAAACTATGGAAAACAAGCGTCCCTTAAAGGACAGAATAACTTACTTCATCAGCTGGACGCTCCAAGCTGAATCCGCGATCTTCGGTAGCGGATGCGGGAGCCTCGGCGCCCTTGAACAGCACCTTCCAGACCTCTTCGTACGTAGTGTCGAAGAGCCCATTCAAAGTCTGGTGCTGCGCCGGATCGAACTCCCACATATTGAAGCCCCGTCGTTGGCACGGGAGAATCTGGCGGATGAGCATGACCTGGACTACGTTGACAAGCTTGAGCTTCTTGTCCACCAGCTTTTGGACGCAGGCTTGGAGTCCGGTCAGCTCCTCCGAATCGCCCCAAATCCGGCCGCTCTCTTTCCAGGAGGTGAGCCGTGTGGGGATGCCGGATCTGAATTCGGGGGCCGCTACCCATTCGGGGTCACGCGGCTCGGTGATGTAGAACCACCCCGATTGCCACCCCTTGATGGTTTCCACAAAAGTGCCCTCCAGCCACGTAACGTGGGACATCCTGCCCACCATGGCGCCTCCGCACTCCGCTTGGCTGCCCTTCACAACCTTCGGCTTGACACTGAAGGTCTTGAGCCACAAGCCGAAGTGGGGCTGGATGCAGAGGAAGGCCTCACACACGACGATAAACGCCGAGATGTTGAGGATGAAATTCGGGGCCAGATCGTGGAAATCCAGGCCATAGTAGAACATGAGCCCCCGGACAAAGGGATGGAGCGGGAAGCCCAGTCCGCGGAGGAAATGGGGAAGGAATACTACCCTCTCATGGCGCTTGGGGGTGGGGATGAGCTCTCCCTCGATGGGGAGCCGGTGCGCGATGTCGCTGGACAAGTATCCGGCGTTGCGCAGCTTCTGGATCTGCCCCTCCGTGACGGAGGAGGCCATCCACTTGCCTCCTGCTCCGGACATAGTTGGAGAAGGTTGAGGTGAGATGTGCGGGCTTGGGCGCTGGAGCTCGAGTTCGCAGAGATGGATAAGCCAAGGAGGAAGAAGGCGCAGGTAAAAGGGTTGGATCTTTATCCCCTTATATGGGCGGACGAAAACATGTGTCCCCACCGGCCTGGTAAAACTCGCTTATCTCCCAAGCATCACAATCAATGGGGCGGTTGGGTTACCCACGCCCGTATTGATGGGAATCCCGGAATAAGGGGAACACGATCTCTGCTTCGACAAGACGTGCCAAGGAAACCGCCTCGCTAAACGCGCTGAGGTGGAACAATAAAAACAATTCGAGTAAAGGCTTGGAAGTGGTGTGACGTCACGCCACAGAATACGTCAGCAGATTGATCTTGTGTAATATTATTCTCTCTACGGTGGTATGTGGAATTTATTTTTGCAGAGCCGGACACTATCCTGGTGTTCACAATCTTCTATAAATTATTCGGAGGAGGAACCCGCCTTTCAATGCCGAAGACAATATGCGGGCCGGACTCGTCGTCATTGAAGCCTGGTTCAGGGGCTACTGAGGGAGTTCCGGACTAGGGGGTGTCTGGATAGCCGAACTATCATCATCGGCCGGACTCCAAGACTATGAAGATACAAGATTGCAGACTTCGTCCCGTGTCCGGATGGGACTTTCCTTGGCGTGGAAGGCAAGCTTGGCGATACGGATATGTAGATCTCCTACCTTTGTAATCGACTTTGTGTAACCCTAGCCCTCTCCAGTGTCTATATAAACCGGATGGCTTTAGTCCGTAGGACGAACAACAATCATACCATAGGCTAGCTTCTAGGGTTTAGCCTCCTTGATCTCGTGATAGATCTACTCTTGTAACCCACGTCATCAATATTAATCAAGCAGGACGTAGGGTTTTACCTCCATCAACAGGGCCCGAACCTGGGTAAAACATCGTGTCCCTCGTCTCCTGTTACCATCCGCCTAGACGCACAGTTCGGGACCCCCTACCCGAGATCCGCCGGTTTTGACACCGACAGTTCCCCTGTGGCCTTGTGCTTTTCGACCGATGCCAGGGTACGGATCTAGTGAAGGGCCTAGAGGCCTCTCTGTCGCGACCACGGGGTGGTCGGTCAGCCGTATTGTCTCCTGGTGATGCGGGTTCATACGCTTCCTCCTCTAATCAGTGGAGTAGCTTGCGTTTAGGGTAGCTTTTGGAGGGGCATTCAAGATCATGCTCTTAGGCCGCGAGGACTTCAGTCCATCTATCGGCTAGCAGATCTTGATCAGATCTAAGCTGTTGCTGCTTTTTCTTGAGGCTGTTCGCCGTGGCCATAAGCCTGTGTTTAAAACGCTCTTGTTCGACGGTATCCTCAGGCACGACGAATTCATCGTCGTCGAGGCTTGCCTCGTCTCCGGAGGGAGGCATATAATCCTCTACCTCTTGTTCTTCCGCTCTCTCATGAGGGCTGGCGTCTCCGCCCTCCTGCGCTGCATCTTGCTGGAGTGGGTTGTCTTCGGCATTGTCCGGTGTATTATTATCTCCGGTGCCGGAGTCTTCATTCTTGCTGTGGAGGGATTTAGAGCGGCGCCGCTGACGCCGGCGCTTGGGCTGCTTCTTGGAGGGGTCATCCTCCGCTGTTTCTTCGCCATTCCCATCCTTTGGAATATCCACCATGTATATGTCATATGATGAGGTGGCTTTCCAGTGCCCAGTAGGCGCTGGTTCTTTGTCGTCTCCGGCATCTTTGTCCATACCGTCGATGTCTACGGAGTCATAATCTAGCATGTCGGTTAGATCGTCGACAGCGGCTACCAAGTGGATGGTGGGTGGGCTTTGAATTTCTTCATCGTCCGCATCCCAACCGTCCTGACCGCAGTCCGGCCAGGGCTCTCCTGATAACGAGAGATACTTTAGCGAACTCAAGATGTCGCCAAAAGGTGAGTGTTGAAAGATGTCCGCTGCGGTGAACTCCATGATCGGCTCCCAATCAGATTCGATCGGAGGGGGAGCGGGAGGTTCGGAGTCCGGCGAGGAGTCCGGCACCTCGGAGTCACGAGCTTTATGAGGGACAAGGTCAGTGTTCGGCTCTATCGCCGTAGAGGTGGCAGCCCCCGAGGCGGTGTCTAGCCATCCGTCCTCGATCTGCGCAGCCGGCTCCGAATTGAAGATCGGAGCGGGTTCGAGTGCGGCCTCCAGGTTACTGTCGGGCCGCAGAGCTAAATCATGCTCGCCGTGACAGTGCGGCACGCTCGGCTGTGGCTCGAATCCATCGAAGATCAAGTCCCCGCGGATGTCCGCCGTGACTTCCAAATCTGACCTGACGGCCAGGGGCGTAGCTTTCGATCTGCTCCAGATGGCCAAGTGAATTGGCCCGCAGTGCAAAGCCGCCGAATACGAAGATCTGTCCGGGGAGAAAGGTCTCACCCTGGACTGCGTCGTTGATGATGGTCGAAGTAGCCATCGAGCCTATCGGTGACAACACAAAGGAACTCTCAATGAAAGCACCAATGTCGGTGTCAAAACCGGCGGATCTCGGGTAGGGGGTCCCGAACTGTGCGTCTAGGCGGATGGTAACAGGAGACAAGGGACACGATGTTTTACCCAGGTTCGGGTCCTCTTGATGGAGGTAAAACCCTACGTCCTGCTTGATTAATATTGATGATGTGTTTTACAAGAGTGGATCTACCACGAGATCAAGGAGGCTAAACCCTAGAAGCTAGCCTATGGTATGATTGTTGTTCGTCCTATGGACTAAAGCCATCCGGTTTATATAGACACCGGAGAGGGCTAGGGTTACACAGAGTTGGTTACAATCGTAGGAGATCTACATATCCGTATCGCCAAGCTTGCCTTCCACGCCAAGGAAAGTCCCATCCGGACACGGGACGAAGTCTTCAATCTTGTATCTTCATAGTCTTGGAGTCCGACCGATGATGATAGTTCGGCTATCCGGACACCCCCTAGTCCGGGACTCCCTCAGTGGCGCTTACTCGTGAGGGAGATGCATTTGAAAGAAATTACTTTTTAGAGTAGTTAACGGGAAGAGACGTGTGGGCCGACTCTCGCCAAAGAGTGTGTTATTGTGAGAGAGAGAAAATGCATATGTGTTGTGTAAGTGAAGTGCTTGTGTTTAGGACATGCCCAAATAATGCAAAAGAACCATTATCAAAAGGATTCTTTTGTTGCAACGAACAAGTAAAAAGAACAAAATGACGATTACTCATCCAATTATTGCTCACAGTGCTTTCTGGGGCCTCTCTTCGTCGATAACATGGTGCAACTAAACAGGGGATGGTCAGTAATGCGCACCAAGATAGCCGTCCTCGGCATCATCATTCTTTGATGTCTCAACATCTTGGCTCCCTGGCGCCTCCATCTATAAACTCACGTCTAGGTCTCGCTTCAAACCGCCACTTGAATGTCATTGGAATGCCTCCGCATTCTTGGACCGCGCCGTCTCCTTATGTTTCATGTGCACCATTTGCCAGCCACGTGGCATGCATTACACGACAAATAGCATACTCATCCTAGTTGATGCTCAAATTTACTGTTTAGGCCTCTCGTCTATATAGAAGATAGAATACTGGAATTCCTTTGATCCACATCTTCAAATTCATCACCTTGTGCACACAATTAAAGATATGAAAAACTCTTTATGACATAGAAAACAGATGCAACATTCAACAATTTTGACCACATAGCAAACATGACGTACCATGTTTATCTCTTGGTGCTAAGGACAAACACCGTTTGAGCACCACATGGATTTTTTTGAAATATTCTACCTACAGGCATCTCGCGACCACGTCGTCGTCCTCTTAATTCCACGAATTCAGCCGTAACTGCGTCGTGCATGAGAGCCTCCATTAACCCCATTTCTTAAACAAACGTGGTTGCGGCATCAGCGCCAGATTCATCTATCTCAGTTTTAGTTTACCATTATAAAAAAATCATCCCGTGCGTTGCAATGGGATAAAAGTTATCTCACTCCTTCGGCACTCCTAATCCAATCAGGCAATCACTATGGTTTGAAAAAAAACAATAAATATGGTCAAATATGTCGAACTTGAAGAAGAAGAATTATTTCAAGCCGATCATCTTTGCACAAGGTCTAATAACACGATGCATTGTAAAAAAAATGCGGGGAAATGCATGCATTGTTCAACCTGCAATCCGATCATTAATGGGTAGACAATTTTTTTACTTTGTTTTTACGGGTGAACAATTTTTTATCTCAATGGGCTAAAGCAACCTACAATCCCCCCTTGAAACTATGCAATCGCTTCATGTATCTGTTCGAGATAATTGATCAAAATGCCATTGATTTGGGATTTTAGTTTTTTTTTCGAAATGGAGGCAAAAGTTTTGCCTCATCGATTAAATAAGCAGAAGAGAGTTGCTCGGTTAATTAGAGAAAACCGAGCGAAAACCCTCACAACGGCTGAGCGGCACACAAGCGTCATCGTCATCACTCCTCCACTAGAGGCGTCATCGCCATCCCTACACTCTGAGCAAACAACTCCGACTTGGCCGCAGGCGATCATCGACTCAACCCACACCAAAGCGGACGCGTGAAGCTACATGAAGATCTGCGCCAAATCTCTGCCACCTGCGGCCAGACAGCGCAGCTCCGACTCTGACGAAAAACTCTGAAGAACAGAACCAGGCACGGCTGGCGCCACGGGAGATCGCCGAACGGGCACCTGCAGCCGGTCATCGTATACCACAGGGCCCCGCCACCGCAGCTTCGACTCCACAGCAACAAACAACCCGAGGCAAAACCGCGGACACGCCGGAGAAGAGTCGACTACCGCAACCATTGCCGCGTTGTTGACATCGCTCCCACCGTCATCGTTGCCACAGAAGCCTGGTCGCCACAACCGCCGCCATCCACGGGTCCTGCCCACCGATGTCGGGCTCCCAAGACGAAGCCCCCAAGAGGGAGAACGACGCCAAGGCGCCGTCGTCGTCCGATCACAGATCAAGGGTTTCCCCCGGAGAGGCCGAGATGGCCGGATCCGTGCAGGAGGGGAGCGGCAACAAAACAGTGATGCCTTCAGGAAGGTCAACGACGGCCACAGCCGCCGCCATCACTGGTCACGGCACAAGATCGGGACAGGGTTTTCACCCAAGCTCCCTCACCACCTCAGCCACACATCATCCCGCACCGGCACCAGCGACCCACCAACCACCACCACCATCGGAGCTGCCCAACGGCGAAACAGCATCACCCACAGCTGGGGCGCTCTTCGCCGACAACCCGGGCCCCCGACCCACGCATCACCAGGGCGTCCTCGTGACGTCCTGCCGCGCCCCTCACGGCCGAAGCCGCCACCCGAGCCCGCCCCCGCACCACAGGGCCACAGGCGCCGCACGTCGCTGCGCCAGATCCGCGCCCGGCCGCGCCCGCCCACGGCACCGCGGCTCCAGGAAGCAGCAGCACCTGCGAGACGCCACCTCTACGCCGACCAGCCGGCCACCATCTCCGCGCCGACGGGCCAAACGCCGCCGCCCGACCCGAGCTCGGCCCTCAGATCCACCGCGAGTCAACGCCCCTCCTCGAGCGCGCGCGGGAACCAGCAGAAACACCCGGCCGCCACGTTCCCCGGAGCGCGCGCGGCCTTCGCCAGCGGCGAGGCAGGGGGAGGGGGACTCGACGGGGTGCTCCCCCATGTCGCCAGAGGAGGGCGACGCGGGGGGCGGGGGGGGGGGGGGGGGGGATGGGCTGTGATTTTAGTTTTAATTTATAGGCCCATACTAGTATAGATTGAGCGACGTGCATATAATGCGTTTAGGGCTAACCCACCAATCTGCAATGTCTTCCTTATAATGTTAATAATGCGTGGATTGCTCCTTCATTATTTTCTTCCTTTCGTATATGTTCGTTTCCTTCCTTACGTTTTGACTTTCAATGCCACAGCCATGTTGAATACTATTACTCCTTCCTTATTTGCTTCCTTCCTTACATATTCCTTTCCTTCCGAATTTCTTTGAATATCAGCTGAAATCTTTTTCTTCCATTCCTTACTTTCTCCGCCACAAAGAATCAATTCTTTTTCCTTTCCTTATTTTCTTGTCACGAGGAACCCAATTCCTTTCCTTCCTTATTTATTTGCACTTCGGCTGAAATCCTCTTGTTTCCTTGATACATAGGAAACTCGAAGGCGCATATAAATTGGTTTATGCTGATTGGAAAAGGCGAGGTGGGACAATTTTATTTATGCAACAAACCCGTTATTTTGCAAGGGAATAAGTGTGGTTAGATGGTTTCAACACTGGCGGCTGGAGCTGAGGTCGGGAGTTCGATTCCTAGATCTCTGCAAGAGCGAAATATTTTTTGCTGCTCATAAAAAACACGCCAGGCCCAAAGGCCCACCACAGAAGCCCAATAATTTTTAGAAACGTTGAACAAAACAACAAACATCATTACGTAATTATTAGTACCACCTCGAATTTTACTAAAAAAAACCATCACGAATAGTAAAAAAACTATATTGGTGAAAGGATGAAAAAATTGGAGAAACACACCTTACTTTATTAGTAGGTATATATATATAATATTAGCAGAATAACTATTCTGATAACACTTCCGCACTGCACGCTCAATGCAAGTGCACGTCATTGTTTGAACCAAGTGTGCTGCGGTATTCGCACGAGTGAACTTTCCGTCGGAAAAAACTGCACGCCTTGTTTTTTCGGTACTATTTTCACTCTATTTTTTAACCGTTTATAGAAACAAGGCGTGTAATATACCGTCGAAAGGCTATGGATTAGGCGCAACTACGACATGTTGGACACTTTTCGAGATTCCACATGGTTTAAGAGCAGTTTTGAAAATGGTGCAACCCATGACGAGTGCCAGCGAGCGTTTTTTTTGCGATTTATTCCAAACCGCTCGTCGGAACGAAGAAAATGATACACCATTGGAAAGATATCGTCGAGGCACATCTTTTTAATATGTATTATTTTCTCTAATTCATTATGGTTTAAGAGCAGTTTTAAATTCACTAAATCGCGGAATTATGTTTTTCAATTTTTTTTAAATTTTTAGTACTGTTTTTGCTCCAGTTTTTTAACCGTTTGTAGAAATGAGGCGTATGATACGCTGTTGAAAATCTACGAATGAGACGCAACTTTCATATGTTGAAAAGTTTATGAGATTCCTTACGGTTTTAAGTTAATTTTAGAAATCGTGCAGTGGATGACGAGTGGCAGCGGCGGTTTTTCGCTAAATTTTTCCAAACCGCTGGTTGAAATGATTCAAATCGTACGCCGTTGGAAAGATATCAACGAGACGCAACTTTTTCATGTAGAACACTCTCTCTAATTCCTTACGGTTTAAGAGTGGATTTGATTTTACCGAAAAGAGGACACTCTGTTTTTCGCGAGACCAAAATCGTCGTGTGTACTTCATCGGACAAAAGAACGCACTGCTTCAAACGAAAAACCGTACTGCAACAGACAGTCAAGCGAACTTCATGATTTATTTTTGTTGGACATAAACTTTCTTAGATGAATTTTTTGTGAGTTTTTGTTGTCATTTTTTAATGAAATATAGAAGAACGCACTACTTCAAACGGAAAACTGCACTGTATCAGAGAGTCAAGCGAACTTCTTGATTTTCTTGTCGGGCGTAAATTTTCTCAGATGAGCTTTTTGTTGGAAATATGCCCTAAAAACAATAATAAAATGGTTATTATTTTATTTTCTTGTTCATGATAATTGTCTATTGTTCATGCTATAATTGTGTTATCCGGAAATCGTAATACACGTGTGAATACATAGACCACAATATGTCCCTAGTGAGCCTCTAGTTGACTGGCTTGTTGATCTATGGATGGTTACGATTTTCTGACCATGGACATTGGATGTCATTGATAACGGGATAACATCATTGGTAGAATGATGTGATGGACAAGACCCAATCCCAAGCATAGCACAAGATCGTGTAGTTCGTTTGCTAGAGCTTTTCTAATGTCAAGTACTATTTCCTTAGACCATGAGATCGTGTAACTCCTGGATACCGTAGGAGTGCTTTGGGTGTACCAAACGTCACAACGGAACTGGGTGGATATAAAGGTATACTACATGTATCTCCGAAAGTGTCTGTTGGGTTGACACGGATCGAGACTGGGACTTGTCACTCCGTATGAAGGAGAGGTATCCTGGGCCCACTCGGTAATGCATCATCATAATGAGCTCAATGTGACCAAGTGGTTGGTCACGGGATCATGCATTACAGAACGAGTAAAGTGACTTGGCGGAAACGAGATTGAACGAGGTATTGGGATACCACGATTGAATCTCGGGCAAGTAACGTACCGTGTGACAAAGGGAATTATATACGGGATTACTTGAATCCTCGACATCGTGGTTCATCCGATGAGATCATCGTGAAACATGTTGGAGCCAACATGGATATCCAGATCCCGCTGTTGGTTATTGGCCGGAGATCTGTCTCGGTCATGTCTGCGTGATTCCCGAACTCGTAGGGTCTACACACTTAAGGTTCAGTGACGCTAGGATTATTAGGAAGACTTGTATGTGATTACCGAATGTTGTTTGGATTCCCAGATGAGATCCCGGACGTCACGAGGAATTCTGGAATGGTCCGGAGGTGAAGATTTATATATGGGAAGTTGTAATACGGTCACCGGAAAAGTTCGGGGGCATACCAGTATTGTACCGGGGTCACCAGAAGGGTTCCGGGGGTCCACCGGGAGGGTCCACCTCTCCCGGAGGGCCTCATGGGCCGTAGAGGGAAGGGAACCAGCCCTTAGAGGGCTGGGCGCATTCCCCCTTGGGCCCATGCGCCTAGGGTTTGGGGGGAAACCCTAAAGGGGGCGCCCCCCCTTGCTTTGGGAGCAAGCCCCCCCTCCTTCGCCGCCGCCCCCCCCCCCCCCTCTAGATATCATCTAGAGGGGGCCGGACCCCTTACTCCTTCCCCTATAAATAGAGGGGCGAGGGGAGGGCTGCACACAGACCTCCAAGGCGCAGCCCCTCCCCTCCCCAACACCTCTCCTCCTCCGTCATAGCTTGGCGAAGCACTGCCAGAGTACTGCCTCTCCATCACCACCACGCCGTCGTGCTGCTGTTGGAGATCTCTTCCTCAACCTCTCCCTCCTCCTTGCTGGATCAAGGCGCGGGGACATCTCCGCTCCGTACGTGTGTTGAATGCGGAGGTGCCATCCGTTCAGCGCTGGGATCATCGGTGATTTGGATCACGACGAGTATGGCTCCATCAACCCCGTTCTCTTAAACGCTTCCGCTCGCGATCTACAAGGGTATGTAGATGCACTCCTCTCTCTCTTGTTGCTAGATGACTCCATAGGTTGATCTTCGTGATGTGTAGAAAATTTTATATTTCTGCTACGATCCCCAACAATGGCATCATGAGCTATGTCTATACATAGTTTCTATGCACTAGTAGAACACAATTTTGTTGTGGGCGTAGATTTTGTCAATTCACTTCCCACTACTAGTCTTATCTTGTTTCGGCAGCATCATGGGATGAAGCGGCCTGGACCGACCTTACACATAAGCTTACTTGAGACAGGTTCCACCGACTGACATGCACTAGTTGCATAAGGTGGCTAGCGGGTGTCTGTCTCTCCCACCTTAGTCGGATCGGATTCGATGAAAAGGGTCGTTATGAATGGTAAATAGAAAGTGGCATATCACATTGTGGTTTTGACGTAGGTATGAAAAGTTCTTGCTAGAACCCTATTACAGCCACGTAAAAACTGTTGGAAATATGCCCTAGAGGCAATAATAAAAGTATTATTATATTTCATTGTTCATGATAATTGTCTTTTATTCATGCTATAACTGTATTATCCAGAAATCGTAATACACGTGTGAATACTTAGACCACACTATGTCCCTGGTAAGCCTCTAGTTGACCAGCTCGTTGTGATCAACAGATAGTCATGATTTCCTGACTATGGACATTGGATGTCGTTGATAACGGGATCACATCATTAGGAGAATGATGTGATGGACAAGACCCAATTCTAAGCATAGCATAAAAGATCGTGTAGTTCGTTTTGCTAGAGCTTTGCAAGTGTCAAGTATCTCTTCCTTCGACCATGAGATCGTGTAACTCCCGGATACCGTAAGAGTGCCTTGGGTGTATCAAACGTCACAACGTAACTGGGTGACTATAAAGGTGCACTACAGGTATCTCCGAAAGTATCTGTTGGGTTGACACGGATCGAGACTGGGATTTGTCACTCCGTATGACGGAGAGATATCTCTGGGCCCACTCGGTAATGCATCATCATAATGAGCTCAATGTGACCAAGGTGTTGGACACGGGATCATGCATTACGATACGAGTAAAGTGACTTGCCAGTAACGAGACTGAACAAGGTATTGGGATACCGACGATCGAGTCTCGGGCAAGTAACGTACCGATTGACAAAGGGAATTGCATACAGGGTTTGATCGAATCCTCGACATATTGGTTCATCCGATGACAACATCGAGGAGCATGTGGGAGCCATCATGGGTATCCAGATCCCGCTGATGGTTATTGACTGAGAGAGTCTCGGTCATGTCTGCATGTCTCCCGAACCCGTAGGGTCTACACACTTAAGGTTCAGTTACGCTAGGGTTATAGGGATATGTATATGCAGTAACCCGAATGTTGTTCGGAGTCCCGGATGAGATCCCGGACGTCACGAGGAGTTCCGGAATGGTCCGGAGGTAAAGATTTATATATGGGAAGTCCTGTTTCGGGCATCGGGACAAGTTTCGGGGTTATCGGTATTGTACCGGGACCACCGGAAGGGTCCCGGGGGTCCACCGGGTGGGTCCACCTGCCCCCGGGGGCCACATGGGCTGTAAGGGGGTGCGCCTTGGCCTAATGGGCCAAGGGCACCAGCCCCACATAGGCCCATGCGCCTAGGGTTCAAGGGGGGCAAGAGTCCTAGGAGGGTAAGGCACCTCCTAGGTGCCTTGGGGGGAGGGAAAACCCCCCTTGGCCGCCGCACCCCCTAGGAGATTGGATCTCCTAGGGCCGGCCACCCCCCCTTGGCACCCCTATATATAGTGGGGGAGAGGAGGGACTTCATACCTGAACGTCTCGGCCTTTGGTTGCCTCCTTCTCCCTCATCAACACCTCCTCCACCTCCATAGTGCTTAGCGAAGCTCTGCCGGAGTACTGCAGCTCCATCAACACCACGCCGTCGTGCTGCTGCTGGTGCCATCTCCCTCAACCTCTCCTCCCTTCCTTGCTGGATCAAGAAGGAGGAGACGTGGCTGTTCCGTACGTGTGTTGAACGCGGAGGTGCCGTCCGTTCGGCGCAGGTCATCGGTGATTTGGATCACGTCGAGTACGACTACATCATCACCTTGCAAGCTTCCGCACGCGATCTACAAGTGGTATGTAGATGCAAACTCTCTCCCTAGACTCGTTGCTTAGATGAACTCATAGATGGATCTTGGTGAAACCGTAGGAAAAATTTTAATTTTCTGCAACGTTCCCCAACAGTGGCATCATGAGCTAGGTCTATGCGTAGTTCTCTTTGCACGAGTAGAACACAACTTCGTTGTGGGCGTGGATTTTGTCATCTTACTTGCCTCTACTAGTCTTTTCTTGCTCAACGGTATTGTGGGATGAAGCGGCCCGGACCAACCTTACACGTACTCTTACGTGAGACCGGTTCCACCGACTGACATGCACAAGTTGCATAAGGTGGCTGGCGGGTGTCTGTCTCTCCCACCTTAGTTGGAGCGGAATCGATGAATAGGGCCCTTATGAAGGGTAAATAGAAGTTGACAAAATCACGTTGTGGTGATTCGTAGGTAAGAAAACGTTCTTGCTAGAACCCAATTGCAGCCACGTAAAAGATGCAACAACAATTAGAGGACGTCTAACTTGTTTTTGCAGCGATTGATCATGTGATGTGATATGGCCAGAAGTTGTGATGAATGATGAATTGTGATGTATGAGATCATGTTCTTTGTAATAGGATTCACGACTTGCATGTCGATGAGTATGACAACCGGCAGGAGCCATAGGAGTTATCATTATTTTTTTGTATGACCTGCGTGTCATTGAATAACGTCATGTAAACTACTTTACTTTATTGCTAAGCGTTAGTCATAGAAGTAGAAGTAGTCGTTGGCGTGACAACTTCATGAAGACACGATGATGGAGATCATGATGATGGAGATCATGGTGTCAAGCCGGTGACAAGATGATCATGGAGCCCCGAAGATGAAGATCAATGGAGCTATATGATATTGGCCATATCATGTCACAACTATAATTGCATGTGATGTTTATTATGTATTATGCATCTTGTTTACTTAGGACGACGGTAGTAAATAAGATGATCCCTTATAAAATTTCAAGAAGTGTTCTCCCCTAACTGTGCACCGTTGCTACAGTTCATCGTTTCTAAGCACCACGTGATGATCGGGTGTGATGGATTCTTACGTTCACATACAACGGGTGTAAGACAGTTTTACACAGCGAAAACACTTAGGGTTAACTTGACGAGCCTAGCATGTGCAGACATGGCCTCGGAACACGGAGACCGAAAGGTCGAACACGAATCGTATAGAAGATACGATCAACATGAAAATGTTCACCGACGATGATTAGTCCGTCTCACGTGATGATCGGACACGGGCTAGTCGACTCGGATCGTGTAACACTTAGATGACTAAAGGGATGTCTAATCTAAGTGGGAGTTCATAATTTGATTAGAACTTTATTATCATGAACTTAGTCGAAAACCTTTGCAAATATGTCTTGTAGATCAATGGCCAACGCTAATGTCAACATGAACTTCAACGCGTTCCTAGAGAAAACCAAGCTGAAAGATGATGGCAGCAACTATACGGACTGGGTTCGGAACCTGAGGATCATCCTCATAGCTGCCAGGAAACAATATGTCCTAGAAGGACCGCTAGGTGACGCTCCCGTCCCAGAGAACCAAGACATTATGAATGCTTGGCAAACTCGCGCTGATGATTACTCCCTCGTTCAGTGCGGCATGCTTTACAGCTTAGAACCGGGGCTCCAAAAGCGTTTTGAGCATCACGGAGCATATGAGATGTTCGAAGAGCTGAAACTAGTTTTCCAAGCTCATGCCCGGGTCGAGAGATATGATGTCTCCGACAAGTTCTACAGTTGTAAGATGGAGGAAAACAGTTCTGTCAGTGAGCACATCCTGAAGATGTCTGGGTTGCACAACCGTATGACCCAGCTGAACATTAACCTCCCAGATGAGGCGGTCATTGACAGAATCCTCCAGTCGCTCCCACCAAGCTACAAGAGCTTTGTGATGAACTACAACATGCAAGGAATGGAAAAGACCATTCCTGAATTGTTCTCGATGCTGAAGTCAGCAGAGGCTGAAATCAAGAAAGAACATCAAGTGTTGATGGTCAATAAGACCACTAAGTTCAAGAAGGGCAAGGGTAAGAAGAACTTCAAGAAGGACGGCAAAGATGTTGCCGCACCTGGTAAGCCAGTTACCAGGAAGAAGTCAAAGAATGGACCCAAGCCTGAGACTGAGTGCTTTTATTGCAAGGGGAAGGGTCACTGGAAGCGGAACTGCCCCAAATACTTAGCGGATAAGAAGGCCGGCAACACCAAAGGTATATTTGATATACATGTGATTGATGTGTACCTTACCAGTAATCGTAGTAACTCCTGGGTATTTGATACCGGTGCCGTTGCTCATATTTGTAACTCACAGCAGGAGCTGCGGAATAAACGGAGACTGGCAAAGGACGAGGTGACGATGCGCGTCGGGAATGGTTCCAGAGTCGATGTGATCGCCGTCGGCACGCTGCCTCTACATTTACCTACGGGATTAGTTTTGAACCTCAATAATTGTTATTTAGTGCCAAGTTTGAGCATGAACATTGTATCTGGATCTCGTTTAATACGAGATGGCTACTCATTTAAGTCTGAGAATAATGGTTGTTCGATTTATATGAGAGATATGTTTTATGGTCATGCTCCGATGGTCAATGGTTTATTCTTAATGAATCTCGAGCGTAATATTACACATGTTCATAGTGTAGATGCCAAAAGATTTAAAGTTGATAACGATAGTCCCACATACTTGTGGCACTGCCGCCTTGGTCACATTGGTGTCAAGCGCATGAAGAAGCTCCATGCCGATGGACTTTTAGAGTCTCTTGATTATGAATCGTTTGACACGTGCGAACCATGCCTTTTGGGCAAAATGATCAAGACTCCGTTCTCCGGAACAATGGAGCGAGCAACCAACTTGTTGGAGATCATACATACCGATGTGTGCGGTCCAATGAGCGTTGAGGCTCGCGGAGGATATCGTTATGTTCTCACTCTCACAGATGACTTGAGTAGATATGGGTATGTCTACTTGATGAAACACAAGTCTGAGACCTTTGAAAAGTTCAAGGAATTTCAGAATGAGGTGGAGAATCAACGTGACCGAAAGATAAAATTCTTACGATCAGATCGTGGAGGAGAATACTTAAGTCACGAATTTGGTACACACTTAAAGAAATGTGGAATCGTTTCACAGCTCACGCCGCCTGGAACACCTCAGCGAAACGGTGTGTCCGAACGTCGTAATCGCACTCTATTGGATATGGTGCGGTCTATGATGTCTCTTACTGATTTACCGCTATCATTTTGGGGATACGCTCTAGAGACAGCTACATTCACTTTAAATAGGGCACCGTCTAAATCCGTTGAGACGACACCGTATGAATTATGGTTTGGGAAGAAACCTAAGCTGTCGTTTCTAAAAGTTTGGGGATGCGAAGCTTATGTCAAGAAACTTCAACCTAAAAAGCTCGAACCCAAGTCGGAAAAATGCGTATTCATAGGATACCCTAAGGAAACTATAGGGTATACCTTCTACTTAAGATCCGAAGGCAAGATCTTTGTTGCCAAGAACGGATGCTTTCTGGAAAAAGAGTTTCTCTCGAAAGAAGTAAGTGGGAGGAAAGTAGAACTCGATGAAGTACTACCTCTTGAGCGGGATAGTGACGCAGCACAGGAAACCATTCCTGTGATGCCCACACCAACTGAAGAGGAAAACCATGATAATGATCAAGGTACTTCGGATCAAGTTACTGCTGAACTCCGTAGGTCCACAAGGACACGTTCCGCACCAGAGTGGTACGGCAACCCTGTCCTGGAAATCATGTAGTTAGACAACAATGAACCTTCGAACTATGAAGAAGCAATGGCGGGCCCAGATTCCAACAAATGGCTTGAAGCCATGAAATCCGAGATAGAATCCATGTATGAAAACAAAGTATGGACTTTGACAGACTTGCCCGATGATCGGCGAGCGATAGAAAACAAATGGATCTTTAAGAAGAAGACGGACGCGGATGGTAATGTTACCATCTATAAAGCTCGACTTGTCGCTAAGGGTTATCGACAGGTTCAAGGGATTGACTACGACGAGACATTCTCTCCCGTAGCGAAGCTAAAATCCGTCCGAATCATGTTAGCAATTGCCGCATACTATGATTATGAGATATGGCAGATGGACGCCAAAACAGCATTCCTTAACGGGCATCTTAAGGAAGAACTGTATATGATGCAGCCGGAAGGTTTTGTCGATCCTCTGAACGCTAACAAAGTATGCAAGCTCCAGCGATCCATTTATGGACTGGTGCAAGCATCTCGGAGTTGGAACATTCGCTTTGATGAGATGATCAAAGCGTTTGGGTTTATGCAGACTTATGGAGAAGCCTGCGTTTACAAGAAAGTGAGTGGGAGCTCTGTAGCATTTCTCATATTATATGTAGATGACATACTCCTGATGGGAAATAATATAGAATTTCTGGACAGCATTAAGGCCTACTTGAATAAGTGTTTTTCAATGAAGGACCTTGGAGAAGCTGCTTATATATTAGGCATCAAGATCTATAGAGATAGATCGAGACGCCTCATAGGTCTTTCACAAAGCACATACCTTGATAAGATTTTGAAGAGATTCAGAATGGATCAGTCCAAGAAGGGGTTCTTGCCTATGTTACAAGGTATGAGACTGAGCTCAGCTCAGTCACCAACCACGGCAAAAGATAAAGAAGAGATGAGTGTCATCCCCTATGCTTCAGCCATAGGATCTATTATGTATGCCATGCTGTGTACCAGACCCGATGTAAACCTTGCCGTAAGTTTGGTAGCAAGATACAAAAGTAATCCCGGCAAGAAACACTGGACAACGGTCAAGAATATCCTGAAGTACCTGAAAAGGACAAAGGACATGTTTCTCGTTTATGGAGGAGACGAAGAGCTCGTCGTAAAGGGTTACGTCGACGCTAGCTTCGACTCAGATCTGGATGACTCTAAGTCACAAACCGGATACGTGTATATGTTGAATGGTGGAGCAGTAAGCTGGTGCAGCTGCAAGCAGAGCGTCGTGGCGGGATCTACGTGTGAAGCGGAATACATGGCAGCCTCGGAGGCAGCACATGAAGCGATTTGGGTGAAGGAGTTCATCACCGACCTAGGAGTCATACCCAATGCGTCGGGGCCGATCAAACTCTTCTGTGACAACACTGGAGCTATTGCCCTCGCAAAGGAGCCCAGGTTTCACAAGAAGACCAGGCACATCAAGCGTCGTTTCAACTCCATCCGTGAAAATGTTCAAGATGGAGACATAGAGATTTGCAAAGTGCACACGGATCTGAATGTCGCAGATCCGCTGACTAAACCTCTCTCGCGTGCAAAACATGATCAACACCAGAACTCTATGGGTGTTCGATTCATCACAATGTAACTAGATTAGTGACTCTAGTGCAAGTGGGAGACTGTTGGAAATATGCCCTAGAGGCAATAATAAAAGTATTATTATATTTCATTGTTCATGATAATTGTCTTTTATTCATGCTATAACTGTATTATCCGGAAATCGTAATACACGTGTGAATACTTAGACCACACTATGTCCCTGGTAAGCCTCTAGTTGACCAGCTCGTTGTGATCAACAGATAGTCATGATTTCCTGACTATGGACATTGGATGTCGTTGATAACGGGATCACATCATTAGGAGAATGATGTGATGGACAAGACCCAATTCTAAGCATAGCATAAAAGATCGTGTAGTTCGTTTTGCTAGAGCTTTGCAAGTGTCAAGTATCTCTTCCTTCGACCATGAGATCGTGTAACTCCCGGATACCGTAAGAGTGCCTTGGGTGTATCAAACGTCACAACGTAACTGGGTGACTATAAAGGTGCACTACAGGTATCTCCGAAAGTATCTGTTGGGTTGACACGGATCGAGACTGGGATTTGTCACTCCGTATGACGGAGAGGTATCTCTGGGCCCACTCGGTAATGCATCATCATAATGAGCTCAATGTGACCAAGGTGTTGGACACGGGATCATGCATTACGATACGAGTAAAGTGACTTGCCAGTAACGAGACTGAACAAGGTATTGGGATACCGACGATCGAGTCTCGGGCAAGTAACGTACCGATTGACAAAGGGAATTGCATACAGGGTTTGATCGAATCCTCGACATATTGGTTCATCCGATGACAACATCGAGGAGCATGTGGGGCCATCATGGGTATCCAGATCCCGCTGATGGTTATTGACTGAGAGAGTCTCGGTCATGTCTGCATGTCTCCCGAACCCGTAGGGTCTACACACTTAAGGTTCAGTTACGCTAGGGTTATAGGGATATGTATATGCAGTAACCCGAATGTTGTTCGGAGTCCCGGATGAGATCCCGGACGTCATGAGGAGTTCCGGAATGGTCCGGAGGTAAAGATTTATATATGGGAAGTCCTGTTTCGGGCATCGGGACAAGTTTCGGGGTTATCGGTATTGTACCGGGACCACCGGAAGGGTCCCGGGGGTCCACCGGGTGGGTCCACCTGCCCCCGGGGGCCACATGGGCTGTAAGGGGGTGCGCCTTGGCCTAATGGGCCAAGGGCACCAGCCCCACATAGGCCCATGCGCCTAGGGTTCAAGGGGGCAAGAGTCCTAGGAGGGTAAGGCACCTCCTAGGTGCCTTGGGGGGAGGGAAAACCCCCCTTGGCCGCCGCACCCCCTAGGAGATTGGATCTCCTAGGGCCGGCCACCCCCCCTTGGCACCCCTATATATAGTGGGGGAGAGGAGGGACTTCATACCTGAACGTCTCGGCCTTTGGTTGCCTCCTTCTCCCTCATCAACACCTCCTCCACCTCCATAGTGCTTAGCGAAGCTCTGCCGGAGTATTGCAGCTCCATCAACACCACGCCGTCGTGCTGCTGCTGGTGCCATCTCCCTCAACCTCTCCTCCCTTCCTTGCTGGATCAAGAAGGAGGAGACGTGGCTGTTCCGTACGTGTGTTGAACGCGGAGGTGCCGTCCGTTCGGCGCAGGTCATCGGTGATTTGGATCACGTCGAGTACGACTACATCATCACCTTGCAAGCTTCCGCACGCGATCTACAAGTGGTATGTAGATGCAAACTCTCTCCCTAGACTCGTTGCTTAGATGAACTCATAGATGGATCTTGGTGAAACCGTAGGAAAATTTTTAATTTTCTGCAACGTTCCCCAACAAAAACATGCAACAAAAATTAAAGGACGTCTAACTTGTTTTTGCAGCATATGCCTTGTGATGTGATATGGCCAAAAGGATGTGATGAATGATATATATATGTGATGTATGAGATTGATCATGGTCTTGTAAGAGAAATCACGACTTGCATGTCGATGAGTATGACAACCGGCAGAAGCAATAGGAGTTGTCTTAATTATTGTATGACCTGCGTGTCATTGAATAACGCCATGTAATTACTTTACTTTATAGCTAAACCGTTAGCCATAGTAGTAGAAGTAATCGTTGGCGTGACAACTTCATGAAGACACGATGATGGAGATCATGATGATGGAGATCATGGTACCATGTCGGTGACGATGACGATCATGGAGCCCCGAAGATGGAGATCAAAAGGAGCAAAATGATATTGGCCATATCATGTCACTATTTGATTCCATGTGATGTTTATCATGTTTTTGCATCTTATTTGCTTAGAACGACAGTAGTAAATAAGATGATCCCTCATAATAATTTCAAGAAAGTGTTCCCCCTAACTGTGCTCCGTTGCGAAAGTTTGTTGTTTCGAAGCACCACGTGATGATCGAGTGTGATAGATTCTAACGTTCACATACAACAGGTGTAAGACAGATTTAAACATGCAAAAACACTTAGGTTGACTTGACGAGCCTAGAATGTACAGACATGGCCTCGGAACACAAGAGACCGAAAGGTCGAACATGAGTCGTATAGAAGATACGATCAACATGAAGATGTTCACCGATCATGACTAGTCCGTCTCACGTGATGATCGGACACGGCCTAGTTGACTCGGATCATGGATCACTTAGATGACTAGAGGGATGTTTATCTGAGTGGGAGTTCATTAAATAATTTTATTACATGAACTTAATTATCATGAACTTAGTCTAAAACTTTTGCAATATGTCTTGTAGATCAAATGGCCCATGCTAATGTTGCCCTCAACTTCAACGTGTTCCTAGAGAAAACCAAGCCGAAAGACGATGGCAACAACTACATGGACCGGGTTCGGAACTTGAGGATCATCCTCATAACTACCAAAAGAGCATATGTCCTAGATGCACCGCTAGGTGAAGCACCCGTTTTCCCAGCAACTCAAGACGTTATGAAAGCCTGACGGTCGCGTAGTGATGATTACTCCCTGGTTCATTGCGTCATGCTTTACAGCTTAGAACCGGGGCTCCAAAAGCGTTTTGAGCAACACGGAGCATATGAGATGTTCCAAGATCTGAAAATGGTTTTCCAAACTCATGCCCGGGTCGAGAGATATGAAGTCTCCGACAAGTTTTACAGTTGTAAGATGGAGGAGAATAGTTCGGTCAGCGAGCACATGCTCAAAATGTCTGGGTCGCACAACCGCTTGTCTCAGCTGGGAGTTAACCTCCCGGATGACGCGGTCATTGATAGAATCCTTCAGTCTCTCCCACCAAGCTAGAAGAGCTTTGTGATGAACTACAATATGCAGGGGATGGTGAAAACTATTCCTGAAGTATTTTCAATGCTGAAATCAGCGGAGGTAGAAATCAAAAAGGAACATCAAGTGTTGATGGTCAATAAAACCACTAGTTTCAAGAAATGCAAGGGTAAGAAGAACTTCAAGAAGGACGGCAAGGTAGTTGCCGCGCCCGCTAAGCCAGTTGCCGGGAAGAAGCCAAAGCATGGACCCAAACCCGAGACTGAGTGCTTTTATTGCAAGGGAAGCGGACACTAGAAGTGGAACTGCCCCAAGTACTTAGCGGATAAGAAGGCCGGCAACACCAAAGGTATATGTGATATACATGTTATCGATGTGTACCTTACCAGTACTCGTAGTAGCTCCTGGGTATTTGATACCGGTGCGGTTGCTCATATTTGTAACACAAAACAGGAGTTACGGAATAAGCGGAGACTGGCGAAGGACGAGGTGACGATGCGCGTCGGGAATGGTTCCAAGGTCGATATGGTCGCCGTCGGCACGCTACCTCTACATTTACCTACAGGATTAGTTTTAAACCTCAATAATTGTTATTTGGTGCCAGCTTTGAGCATGAACATTGTATCTGGATCTCATTTAATACGAGATGACTACTCATTTAAATCCGAGAATAATGGTTGTTCTATTTATATGAGAGATATGTTTTATGGTCATGCCCCGCTGGTCAATGGTTTATTCTTAATGAATCTCAAACGTGATGTTACACATATTCATAGTGTGAATATTAAAAGATGTAAGATTGATAATGATAGTCCCACATATCTGTGGCACTCCCGCCTTGGTCACATTGGTGTCAAACGCATGAAGAAGCTCCATACAAATGGACTTTTGGAGTCTCTTGATTTCGAATCATTTGACACGTGCGAACCATGCCTCATGGGTACCAAGACTCCGTTCTCCGAAACAATGGAGCGAGCAACCATCTTATTGGAAATCATACATACTGATGTGTGCGGTCCAATGAGTGTTGAGGCTCGCGGAGGCTATCATTATGTTCTCACCCTCACTGATGATTTGAGTAGATATGGGTATGTTTACTTGATGAAACACAAGTCTGAGACCTTTGAAAAGTTCAAGGAATTTCAGAATGAGGTAGAGAATCAATGTGACAGAAAAATAAAGTTCTTACGATCAGATCGTGGGGGAGAATATTTAAGTCACAAGTTTGGTACGCACTTAAGGAAATGTGGAATTGTTTCAAAACTCACGCCGCCTGGAACACCTCAGCGTAACAGTATGTCCGAGCTTCGTAATCGTACTCTATTGGATATGGTGCGGTCTATGATGTCTCTTACCGATTTACCGCTATCATTTTGGGGATACGCTTTAGAGACAGCTACATTCACTTTAAATAGGGCACCATCTAAATCCGTTGAGAAGACACCGTATGAATTATGGTTTGGAAAGAAACCTAAGCTGTCGTTTTCTAAAAGTTTGGGGATGCGATGCTTATGTCAAGAAACTTCAACCTGAAAAGCTCGAACCCAAGTCGGAGAAATGCGTCTTCATAGGATACCCTAAGGAAACCATTGGGTATACCTTCTGCCTTAGATCCGAAGGCCAGCTCTTTGTTGCTAAGAATGGGTCCTTTCTGGAGAAAGAGTTTGTCTCGAAAGAAATGAGTGGGAGGAAAGTAGAACTCGATGAAGTACTACCTCTTGAACCGGAAAGTAGTGCAGCTCAAGAAGATGTTCCTGTGGTGCCTGCACCGACTAGAGAGGAAGTTAATGATGATGATCAAGGTACTTCGGATCAAGTTGTTACTGAACTTTGTAGGTCCACAAGGACACGTTCCACACCAGAATGGTATGGCAACCCTGTCCTGGAAATCATGTTGTTAGACAATGGTGAACCTTCGAACTACGAAGAAGCGATGGCGGGCCTAGATTCCAACAAATGGCTTGAAGCCATGCAATCCAAGATAGGATCCATGTATGAAAACAAAGTATGGACTTTGACAAACTTGCCGGATGATTGGCGAGCGATAGAAAATAAATAGATCTTTAAGAAGAAGACGAACGCGGATGGTAATGTTACCATCTGTAAAGCTCGACTTGTCGCTAAGGGTTATCGGCAAGTTCAAGGAGTTGACTACGATGAGACTTTCTCTCCCGTAGCGAAGCTGAAGTCCGTCTGAATCATGTTAGCAATTGCCGCATACTATGATTATGAGATATGGCAAATGGACGTCAAAACGGCATTCCTTAATGGCTATCTTAAGGAAGAGTTGTATATGATGCATCCGTAAGGTTTTGTCGATCCTAAGAATGCTAACAAGGTATGCAAGCTCCAGCAATCCATTTATGGGCTGGTGCAAGCATCTCGGAGTTGGAACATTCACTTTAATGAGATGATCAAAGCGTTTGTGTTTATGCAGACTTATGGAGAAGCATGCGTTTACAAGAAAGTGAGTGGGAGCTCTGTAGCATTTCTCATATTATATGTGGATGACATACTTTTGATGGGAAATGATATAGAACTTTTGGACAGCATAAAGGCCTACTTGAATAAGTGTTTTTCAATGAAGGACCTTGGAGAAGCTGCTTACATATTAGGAATCAAGATCTATAGAGATAGACCGAGACGCCTCATAGGTCTTTAACAAAGCACATACCTTGATAAGATATTGAAGAAGTTCAATATGGATCATTCCAAGAAGGGGTTCTTGCCTGTGTTGCAAGGTGTGAAATTGAGCTCGGCTCAATGCCCGAAAACGGCAGAAGATAGAGAAAAGATGAGTGTCATCCCCTATGCCTCGGCTATAGGGTCTATTATGTATGCCATGCTGTGTACCAGACCTGATGTAAACCTTCCCGTAAGTTTGGTAGGAAGGTACCAAAGTAATCCCGGCATGGAACACTGGACAGCGGTCAAGAATATCCTGAAGGATATGTTTCTCGTTTATGGAGGTGACAAAGAGCTCATCGTAAAGGATTACGTCGATGCTAGCTTTGACATAGATCTGGATGACTCTAAGTCACAAACCGGATACGTGTATATTTTGAATGGTGGGGCAGTGAGCTGGTGCAGTTGCAGGCAAAGAGTCATGGTGGGATCTACATGTGAAGCGGAATACATGGCAGCCTCGGAGGCTGCACATGAAGCAATCTGGATGAAGGAGTTCATTACCGACCTAGGAGTTATTCCCAATGCGTCGGGGCCGATAACTCTCTTCTGTGACAACACTGGAGCCATTGCCCTTGCCAAGGAGACCAGGTTTCACAAGAAGACCGGGCACATCAAGCGTCGCTTCAACTCCATTCGTGAAAATGTTCAAGATGGAGACATAGATATTTGCAAAGTGCATACATATCTGAATGTCGCAGATCCGTTGACTAAACCTCTTCCGCGAGCAAAACATGATCAACACCAGAACTCTATGGGTGTTCGATTCATCACAATGTAACTAGATTATTGACTCTAGTGCAAGTGGGAGACTATTGGAAATATGCCCTAGAGGCAATAATAAAATGGTTATTATTATATTTCCTTGTTCATGATAATTGTCTATTGTTCATGCTATAATTGTGTTATCCGGAAATCGTAATACATGTGTGAATACATAGACCACAATATGTCCCTAGTGAGCCTCTAGTTGACTAGCTCATTGATCAATGGATGGTTACGGTTTCCTGACCATGGACATTGGATGTCATTGATAACGGGATCACATCATTGGGAGAATGATGTGATGGACAAGACCCAATCCCAAGCATAGCACAAGATCATGTAGTTCGTTTGCTAGAGCTTTTCTAATGTCAAGTATAATTTCCTTAGACCATGAGATCGTGTAACTCCCGGATACCATGGGAGTGCTTTGGGTGTACCAAACGTCATAACGTAACTGGGTGGCTATAAAGGTATACTACAGGTATCTCCAAAAGTGTCTGTTGGGTTGACACGGATCGAGACTGGGATTTGTCACTCCGTATGACGGAGAGGTGTCTCTGGGCCCACTCGCTAATGCATCATCATAATGAGCTCAATGTGACCAAGTGGTTGGTCACAGGATCATGCATTACGGAACGAGTAAAGTGACTTGCCGGAAACGAGATTGAACGAGGTATTGGGATACCGACGATTGAATCTCGGGCAAGTAATGTACTGTGTGACAAAGGCAATTATATACGGGATTACTTGAATCCTCGACATCGCGGTTCATCCTATGAGATCATAGTGAAACATGTGGGAGCCAACATGGGTATCCAGATCCCGTTGTTGGTTATTGGCCGGAGATCTGTCTCGGTCATGTCTGCGTGATTCCCGAACCCGTAGGATCTACACACTTAAGGTTCAGTGACGCTAGGGTTATTAGGAAGACTTGTATGTGATTACCAAATGTTGTTCGGAGTCCGGATGAGATCCTGGACGTCACAGGAGTTCCGAAATGGTCCGGAGGTGAAGATTAATATATGGGAAGTTGTAATACGGTCACCGAAAAAGTTTGGGGGCATACCGGTATTGTACCGGGGCCACCGGAAGGGTTCCAGGGGTCCACCGGGAGGGGCCACCTCTCCCGGAGGGCCTCATGGGTCGTAGAGGGAAGGGAACCAGCCCTTAGAGGGCTGAGCGCATCCCCCCTTGGGCCCATGCGCCTAGGGTTTGGGGGGAAACCCTAAAGAGGGCGCCCCCCTTGCTTGGGGGGCAAGCCCTCCCCCCCCCCTTGGCCGTCGCCCCCCCTCTCATCTAGAGGGGGTCGACCCCCTTTCTCCTTACCCTATAAATAGAGGGGCAAGTGGAGGGTTGCACACAGACCTTCAAGGCGCAACCCCTCCCCTCCCAACACATCTCCTCCTCCGTCATAGCTTGGCGAAGCCCTGTTGGAGTACTGCCTCTCCATCACCACCACGCCGTCGTGCTGCTACTGGAGGTCTCTTCCTCAACCTCTCCCTCCTCCTTGCCGGATCAAAGTGCGGGAGACGTCTCTGCTCTGTACGTGTGTTGAACGCGGAGGTGCCGTCCGTTCGGCGCTAGGATCATTGGTAATTTGGATCACGACGAGTACGACTCCATCAACCCCGTTCTCTTGAACGTTTCCGCTCGCGATCTACAAGGATATGTAGATGCACTCCTCTCTCTCTTGTTGCTAGATGACTCCATAAATTGATCTTGGTGATGCGTAGAAAATTTTAAATTTCTGCTACAATCCCCAACACTTTTGTGAGTTTTTGTTGTCATTTTTTTATGAATGACAGAAGAACGCACTACTTCGGGCGGAAAACCGCACTGCATCAGACAGTCAAGTGAACTTCATGGTTTCTTTTCGTTGGACATAACTTTTCTCGAACGAGTTTTTGTTTTATTTTTTAAAACATTTTTTTATGAACGAGAGTGGACGGCAAAGACAAGTGCAAATGAACCTCGACATACATGGAAGTGAACCGGATTACTAGTTTTTGTTTCACTAATTTTTTTCACACTTCCACGCTTTGTGCAAGTGAACAACATTACTCTCAAAAGTGAACCACATCCAAGGACCAAACACACTGCATGTGTCGATGTAATCGACTGAACACACGAAACAAATTGCACTTCATAGAGAGGGGTAATGAGCTGCTACACAAATTGCACACGCCCACATCTCCTTACTCTCACAAAGTGCATTATAAAAAGAAGTGAACGTCTCGTGGGAATTTCTTTCTCTTTTTTTACAAAGTGAACCACCTAGATGAACTCAATGAACGCGCACAATGATGGAAGGACAAGGTGAGCGAACAACAAAGCCCTGTGAGCGAACTGCATTCAATGTTTTTTTGTTCCTCACATTCTGGAGGAAACAAAACAAAATAAAATAAATCCCACAGTCCTTCCACGAGATTGTCCCATTCTCCCCTAGTCGAAAGAAAACAAAAAGACAACAATGCGAGCACACTGCATCTCCCCTCAAAATAGAACAAAACTTGTAGTGAGCCTCCCGGATGGGAGTAGTGAACTGCAAAGGCAAACTTTTGTTGGTGTGCGGTCGTCTCTGCCAAGTCACAAACTGCAATACCTCACTAATGAACCGCACGCCATACCTTGACAAACTTCAATTATGGGCCTTCGTCAAGTGGCATGGACCGAGTGGTTTGGAATGAACTGTAGTAAGTGCTCACAACAATGCAATATCATCAGCTCTCAAAAAAGGAAATACAATATTATCAAAGAAGAGCGTGCAAGAGAGTGGTTTGCCCACGAACTACTTAATGCATTCGCATGCCCAGCCCATGGGTCCACAAGTCCTTTTTTTTTTTTTTGAGAAACTCCACAAATCCAAGTGGCTAGCAGCCAAGTAGTGCATGCACGTAACTTCTATATGGGCTTGGGTTCCACATCCTTGTGAGACTAAGCAAAGTACCAATCGTTTTATCTTCAGTCTAAACTCCCATCCCTTTCTCAGGTGACAACACTACACGGTCCAAAGAACTCCTTATATTACCTCTTTCTGGAAGCAAGATGCAATCGGTTCCAATGTTGCCAGTCTAGCTGTAGAGAATATAGGCAACAAAATGATGGACGATGGCGTTAACAGAGTATGCGAGCATCAAATCTGACAAAACTAAAGATGGTAAATTGGGGTAAGGAAAGAAATAGGGGAGATGTCCAAGGAGCAGACCGGAGACCAAGCTTTTGTTGTTGCAAATTGTCCGGACATGAGCACCGAGTTGCACCACTTTGATGCAGGAGTGACCGTGTACTGCTTGCTCGCACCGCCAAAACCGCGTGCAATGAGATAGTGAACACTCCCATCAACTTCTTAGGTGAAAACACTACCCGGTTTGAAGAACTTGTATTATTACCTCTTTCCGGCAACAAGATGCAATCGGTTCTAGTCTAGCTATAGAAAACATAGGCATAATTTGTTTGGATGATGCCGTTAACATAGTATGTGAGCATTAAATCTGACCAAACTGAAGATAGTAATTCAGGCAAGGAACAAAACAGGGGAGATGTCCAAGGAGCTTACCGGAGACCAAGCTTTTGCTGCCGTAGTTGCCGAATACACTTGATAACTACCGGAGACACAAGCACCGGGTGTGGCCGTGTACTGCTTGCCCGCGCCGAAGGAACCGCGTGCAATGAGCTAGCGAGCTGCATCTTCAAACCCATCTTTAGAACTACTTTGTACAGACATATACTAAAAAAGTGCCAATGTAATCAACTAACAGACATATATCTCATTTTTTTGACATCACAAATGCCTAAACCACTTTGTACATAACATTTACTGGTAGCACAACTTTGCAGAATTAAATATCCTAATAATTGTTTAACAGGGTAGCGATTTTCTTTGTAACTGAAACGAAAACAAAGCTAAACCAAAACTGGCCATGTTAGCGAATCCTAGTTTGTGCTAATACAAGTGAATGACTGCAAAAGAAAAGGCACTGTGTCCTCGGCCGAGACCACTTCAAATGACAAACAAAAAAGGAAATAGTGGATCACCGGCGAACTGCAAGTCCACAATGATGCATAAATCGTTGCCGCCGAGCAGTAGTGAGCACTGCGGCTGGCTCGCCGTCAACCTCCTGGTGGCCCTTAACCCTCCGCCAACTGAACTGCAAGTGGGTGTGCTGCAGAAACGTCTTGGTGTGGTCCTCCTGTCGGGAACCTGGTGAGCAAGTATGAAAAATAAAATCAAACACCAGGCATCACAGTAGCGAACTGCATGACATCGGTACAGAGTAAGAGATGGCTGAATCACCGAACTGCGTTAAGGAATCCACTGCGCTGAATACACCGAAATCAAAAGCAAAAAAAGCTACCATTGTTCTAACCTGCAATGCGCTGCTACTACTCTTCCATGGGGCATCGGTGCCCCCATTTGACTCCCCTCGTATGCATCCGGGGAATACGCCGGCAAACTGCACAACGCCTCTCGCACAAACGCCGCCGATGCGTCCCCCGTCGCTGACAAGCTCCCTTTTCTTGCCGTCGCGCACTGCACTGCAACGCATATGCGCACTGCACGAGAGCTTCGAAAGAGATGCACTTGGCGTGCGGGATGAACTTCATGGTTTTCTTTCATCGCGCTCTGGGAGGGCGTCGGTATGGGAACCCCTCGTCGACGGAGGGATCATAGGTGAGGTGCAGGTCGCTGCGCGATTCGAGGACGAGGATGAGGGGAGCCAAGAAGGAGCCGGCCGGATCCCATGGCCAACGCGCTCGAGGAAGAAACCAGCGGCAAGGACGTGGCCAGAACCCCGTCATTGGGCACGATGTAGGAAGCCTGGGCGACGCGGTGCGGCACTGGGCAGCGTGCTGCTCGCTTCTATCGCCGCCCGCGCTCCTTCCTCTCCGAGGTGGGCTCCCCTTCATGTGAAGCAGATGGAGGAGGGGAGAACGTGGAGCCAGATCCGGCTTCGGCGGTCACGGGAGGCTGGGAAGGCAGCTGTCGAGATCCAAAGGTCTCCGGCGGAGACGCTTGCTAGGACGGCGGCGGGCGGAGGTGGTGCGC
Organism: Triticum aestivum; assembly: GCF_018294505.1. Taxonomy (NCBI): domain Eukaryota; kingdom Viridiplantae; phylum Streptophyta; class Magnoliopsida; order Poales; family Poaceae; genus Triticum; species Triticum aestivum. The sequence goes on from NC_057810.1 coordinate 35,466,386, forward strand.
GCCGGGTCGACGCTGGTAGGTGACGGTGCTGGTCCGGCGGATGGACGGAGAAGCTGGGTTGGGTGCGGTGGCGGTGGGGTGTTGTCCGCGCGCGGGAGGAAGGTGG
>NC_057810.1:35466964-35467726 GCF_018294505.1 Triticum aestivum
GGGGGTGGGTGCGCCGCCACGGGGTGGGAGGTGGTTGGGATGGGGGCGCCGCCGCGGGGTGGGAGGTGGTTTGGGGTGGGGCCCTGGCCGCGGGGTGGGAGGTGGGAGGTGGGGGCGTCGTAGCGGGGTTGGAGGTGGTCGTCGGTTTTGGTGTTAGCAGAATAAGCTTTCTATGTTACCAGAATAACAGTGTTAAGGGTTTTATTAGAATAGACATATATATATATATATATATATATATATATATAGGGAAAATTCATCCTACCATCCGGTGATAGTTACCCCATATGTCTCATATACTATCATGTGGTACTATATCATTTTAAATATATTCATATACTATATTTAAGAAATTTCTATTCTCAATTTTGAGAGATACTACATACAACATACAAAACGCAAGTGGTGGTAACTACCACTGCTTGTAGGAAATATTTGTTCTATATATATATATCGAAACCGAGAGTATGTACGTGTAGTATGTAGTATATAACAATGATTAGGTAGTATATATACTAAATTTTAGGTAGTATGTACCATCTTTTGTGTATGCTCTTTTTTACGTACAAATATATACGTATTTCATAAATATAACAAAAACTATGGGCTCATATGCAATTTTTTCATGTAACTTGCTTTAAAAAATTTTAAATATAGTATATGAACATATTTAAAATAACAAAATACTATATATAGTACCACATGGTAGTATATTAGATATGTGGGGTAACTACCACCGGGTGGTAGGATGGATTTTCCCTA
>NC_057810.1:35468231-35481307 GCF_018294505.1 Triticum aestivum
TGTTATGCGTAACCGAATATTATTCTGTTACCCTTTTTGAACTGACGGAAAGATCTTGACAACTATATTTCATGTATATTGAACGTTTTTGCAAAATCATTATGGTTTAAGAGCAGTTTTGAAAAAACCGTTTTTTTCAAAACCGAAAATGTGAATCGTATTTTGGACTCAATTTTCAAACGGTTTGTCGGAATTGTGCAAATAAGATGGCGTTGGGAAGCTGATGAAAATCCGCATCTTCCATATATGTATTGTTTTTTCTAATTCTATATGATCTAAAAGTAATTTCAAAAACGGTGAAATTCTGGCTGAAACATATTTTCGCGATTTTTTGCAAACGGTTTGTCGGATTGACGCAAATGATACGGCGTTGGAAAGCTATGGAAAATGCGCAACTTTTTCGTATAGAAATGTTTTTCTAATTCCTTACAGTTTAAAAATGAATTTAAATACGGTCAAATTTGATTTTGAACGCGATTTTTTTTTAAGTTTGTCGATGTTTCGCAAATAATATACCGTTGGATAGCTATCGAAAATGCGAAACTTAGTCACGTTGAACGTTTTCTCTACTTCGCAACCGTTTAAGAGTAATTTTTAATACGGCATGACGGATCATGTTGTTTTCTCGTCTGAAAAACAGAATACTCGTACTTATATATATGTATGTTTGTACTGAGCTATTTTTTGTAGAGTAATTTTGAATGTTTCCGAAAAAGGATACTTGTTCTGATGCTTGCATGGCTTTGTACTAAGCGTGTTTTCACTAGCTAGACTTTGCTCTTTTTTTTGGGTAATAGTTTTCTCCTAAGTTTTCAACGGTTTACTGTATCGTAGCCCCTGTACTTGTATGGTTTGTATCATCGAACTGAATGATATTTTATTCAAAAAGAAAATGTGTTTTTTTAACTCAACATTTTTTTGATAACGTTGTTCTGAACTTCTCTCATTTTACGACTTGTACTGAGGTACTTACTACTAAGCAGGATTTTCATGGGGTTTCTTTTTTTTCTTGAACTTTACAATTTGAATTTCTGCCATTTCTTTTATTCCGAATGGACCATCGTTTTTAACTCGTACTGAGGTACTTACTACGCCCGAACTGGGGTGGTTGTCGCGTGTCTCGGCGTGTTTTGAACTCGATGATATTTTTTCATCAATTTACTGCCCATTTTTTCATCACACTTGAGAGAGTGATTAATAGGTTTACAACGATGGTTTATATCGTTGAACTGAATGACTTTTTTTTAAAGAAAATATTTTGTGTGTTTTTTAACTAACATTTTTTTCAACGATGTTCTGCACTTCTCTCATTTTACAACTTCAACTTTTACCATTTGAATTTCTGTGGGGTTTCTTTAGCTTTTTTTCTGAACTTATCTAGTACGTCGTGTTGAACTTAGTATTTTTCATAGAGTAATTTTGAAAGGTTCTAAAAAAAAGTACTTGAAGGGATGTTCGTATGGATTTATACCAAGCGTGTTTTCACACACTAGACTTTACTTTATTTTTACGGTATGGTTTTCCTCATAACTTTTCAATGATTTATTGTATCATAGTCCCGAACTTGCGTGCTTTATATCGTTGAACTGAATGGTATTCTTTTAGATAGAAATTTTTCGTGTGTTTATTTTGTTAACTCATTTTTTTGCAATTATGTTTTGGAATTCTCTCATTTTACAACATGAACTTTTATCATTTGAATTTCCGTGGGGTTTCTTTTTGTTTGAGATTATTTCCTAGATTATCTGGGACGTCGTGTTGAACTTACAACATCCTCACCACAAGAAATAGAAGCAGCAACCGTAATATACTTTTGCACATACAAGCATACATAAATTTACAACATAGTATATCCTGATACATAGTTGGACGGATGCTCTGAGATTTTTAGAAGTGATGAGGAACAAACATTAAAAATCAACTGAGATTTCTAGAGAAGTTCCATGCTGTAATGAGAAAGTCCAACACAGCTCTCAGATAGTCACTCTGTAGAGCTCCAAAACATAAAGAAGCCTGAGCTACCAAAGCTGCTTTATACTTTTTAACATGAGGGTTCTCTCAAGATGGGCCAAAAAGCAATGCATACATCTTATTTTTATTCTACAAGAACGAAACACTCCAATAGTTAACAACTAATCTATCAGTACATGCAGAACAATTTCAGTTTTGAGAACAAACTTCCATTTGATGCTCTAAAATCTGTATAGAGGACAGGATGGGCCTGGGGTACTTAGAAAATCTTGGCACGCTTTTACCATGAGGCACCTTCTCCCCGATGTTGAATAGAAGAATGTAGATAAAGAAACAATTCATTTTTTTCTAAAATAAGAATTAAACTGAACAAAAATTAGATATTGAACTAAACTAAAATAAGAAACTTGACTAAATTAAAATAAGAAATGAAACTTAACTAGAATTTGAAATTGAAATGAAATAAAATAAGAGTTTTTTTGCATATCCTGACTAACTTTTCTCCTAGTGAATTTTTTCTTGATATTTTTGTGTTCTTTATTTTCTACGCTCTTGCCTCTGAACTTTCTCGTAGTGCAAAATTTGTATGCCACGATTAAAACAGAGAGGTATACGTGAACTTTGTAGCATTGGAGATATGAACTTATGTGCTTATCACATTTGAGCTTCAATAACCTTTTTCGTAGATCCAAAACGAAAAAAAAGAAAATACAACCACATGGACCAACACATTTGGAGGGAGAAATTAGAGACGTACATCACGGGGTAGCAAATAATATGAACTCCGGGCACAACATTTTTTTAACTTCTTTTTGTTTCTCGCAAGCTGAAAATAAGAAGAAAGCAAATTAGAACACAAAGTAAGAAGAAAGCAGAGCACCAGTGCTTGTGAGGCATGGATCCCTCAACCCTCTTACATCCTACATAGGCAGAGGCTTCGTGTACTGTAGTCAAATCAAATAATATTAACCTAAAATCATTTGTATGCACATTACCCTGATATCCCATAAGCCATTTGTGTACAACATCATTATCAGGCATAACAACAAGCACCTGTTCGTGCTATAGGAACATAGAAACACCTCCTTCGACCTATGATCCGACGTCGTTGGCTCGTTGTCCTTGCCATCAATGGGCAATGCCCCTGAAGTTGGCACTTGGCGTAGACTAGTAGTAGAACTTACCAGCCCTCCAACTTGCACTGAGGACATCTTAAACGAACATCAAATGAACCTCCTAGCATTTATTCTATGAACTTCTCTCAAGGTACACATGTTTCCCTAAATTTGCAAGTTGATTTTCTTCTTTCTTTTATCAGATAACTTATACATATAGATCTTCTTTACAAAATTTTATAAACGACACCACACATGTGTACTATTTTTATTTGAACATCCTAGCACTCTTGTGTAACTTTTTCTCAGGACAAAATATATTGTAGGTGGGCATTGGAGCTTTCCATTACCTTGTATTGTGCTTGTCCGACAAAGCATAGCTGTTCTTTTAGCACAAAATAGTTTTTCACTAAATTTTCTAGTCCAACATCAGCATCTGGTCAGGTCCCATCGCATCTCACTCCTTTCTTCTGGAAGTAGGACTCTGTAATTTTCCATCAGTTCAAAGTGTAGTAGTACAAATATCCGTGGAACTGAAATCTTACAAGTATAGAGTAACCAAAATTATGTAACTTTTTTTGTTAATTCAAATGCAGATGGGCATTATCATTAGAGGAGTATCTCCATCAAAGTCCATGCTGAAGATCTGCATCAGCAGTCACGACACTTTGACTCGGTCTCTATCAGCAGTTGCCCCCACGCCCCCAGATTACTATTGTCGGTGTCAAAACCGGCGGATCTCGGGTAGGGGGTCCCGAACTGTGCGTCTAGGCGGATGGTAACAGGAGACGAGGGACACGATGTTTTTACCCAGGTTCGGGCCCTCTTGATGGAGGTAAAACCCTATGTCCTGTTTGATTAATATTGATGATGTGGGTTACAAGAGTAGATCTACCATAAGATCAAGGAGGCTAAACCCTAGAAGCTAGCCTATGGTATGATTGTTGTTCGTCCTATGGACTAAGGCCATCCGGTTTATATAGACACCGGAGAGGGCTAGGGTTACACAGAGTCGGTTACAAAGGTAGGAGATCTACATATCCGTATCCCCAAGCTTGCCTTCCACGCCAAGGAAAGTCCCATCCGGACATGGGACGAAGTCTTCAATCTTCTATCTTCATAGTCTTGGAGTCCGGCCGATGATGATAGTTCGGCTATCCGGACACCCCCTAGTCCGGAACTCCCTCTGTAGCCCCTGAACCAGGCTTCAATGACGACGAGTCCGGCGCGCATATTGTCTTCGGCATTGCAAGGCGGGTTCCTTCTCCGAATAATTTATAGAAGATCGTGAACACCAGGATAGTGTCCGGCTCTACAAAAATAAATTCCATATACCACCGTAGAGAAAATAATATTACACAAGATCAATCTGCTGACGTATTCTGTGGCATGACGTCACACCACTTCCAAGCCTTTACTCGAATTGTTTTTATTGTTCCACCTCAACGCGTTTAGCGAGGCGGTTTCCTTGGCACGTCTTGTCGAAGCAGAGATCGTGTTCCCCTTATTCCGGGATTCCCATCAATACGGACGTGGGTAACCCAACCGCGCCCGCTGCCACGCCCCCTCCATCGAAGGCGGGTTCCAAACGGTCACGGGGACGGCTCTTGGTATTCTTCCTCTTTATAATGAGACCAAGGCCCGTTCTTTTTATTCAATCCTCCATTGGATCCGCCCCTCTCCCCGAGTTCCAACACCCAGGGCTCCAAATTCAGGTACCTTCGCTCTTCGACAATGTCCGGTCCTGACCTACGAGGCCGGTGGATGCCCTCCTCCGTCACGGAGGAGGACGTGCTAAAGCTGAGAGATGTCAGGTACTTAACCTACGAAATTTCGCATAGGCTGCCTGCCCGAGGGCAAGTTATCCCAACTCCAAAGCCTGGCGAGAGCGTCGTGTTCGTGTCTCACTTCCGTCGGGGTTTAGGCTTCCCGACGGATCCCTTCATGAGGGGGCTCATGTTTTACTATGGGCTGGAATTCCACGACCTGGCTCCGGAGTCCATCCTCCACATCTCATCATTCATTGTCGTCTGCGAAGCCTTCCTCTGCACTACCCCTCACTTCGGCTTGTGGCTCAAAACCTTCAACATGGAGCCGAAGATTGTTGAGGGGTGTCAGGCAGAGTGCGGCGGGGCGGTTATAAGCAAGAGGGCCGAAGCTCCATGGCCCAAGGGCTCTTTCCAGGAGGAGCTCGGCTTGTGGCAACAGGAGTGGTTTTACATCACCGCTCCCCGGGGCAGCAGGCAGAAGCCGCCGCCCGTCTTTCGCCCGGGCCCTCCACAGCAGCTGACGTCATGGGTCAACAAGGGGCGTGACTGGGGGCCGCCCAAAGACGTCCCCCTACTGCAGGACCAGTTTCGAGGCCTCCAAGAAAGGGAGATCAATCTGGTCGCAGTGGTGCAGGTCATGTTGATCAGGCGCCTACTGCCCTGCAAACGTCGCCCCCTCCGCCTGTGGGAATTTAATCCGGAGGGGCCACGAGCTCTTCAACACTTCATGGGTTTGACTCCCATGGAGATGTATAAACTGTTCTTCGGATCGCAAGAGACGCATCCGCAATTGACCGAGGACGCTGGCCTAAGCTGCAATCGCCCGGATACTCAAGTAAGTAGCCCTGTCTCCGGACACACCATCCATTTATTAATCGTGAGCTTGCTTTTTAACCAGCTGTCCCTAGACAGGAGTGGATAGCGCAAGCAAAACTGATACGGTGTCCGACCCCCCTCCCTGAGACCACGCAGGATCCCATGTTAATCAAAATGTTGGAGGTCGCACCTTCTAATGGGGGCGAAGGGGGGCACGGGGAAACTGTCACCTCTGCCAAGGAGGCGTTTAGTAAGCGAGGAATCGAGAATCCCTCCTTCCAGGAGGAGAAGAGGAATGCTTCCGAAGACCCGGAGGCCAAGGCCTCAAAGCGGGGAAAGAAATCTGCACCGGAAGGTCTTGCACCAGAAAGCGCCCCGGCCGTATTGTCTCCTCGGAGGAATCAGCCCTCTAACAAGCCGTAAGTGAAAAAAAGGGGGATTTTATAATTATCAGACACCCCTGCTTAATGTCTAAATGTAACGAAGTTTTTACCTTGTAGTTCGGATCTCAGCCCATCTCAGCACAGCTCATCTTCGGGAGACCTTCGTCCGGAGATGATGGAAAGCAAAACGCCCTCATCTGCCGCCCCATCGTGCGGGGCGGACGACCATGAGGTGTCGTCACGGAGGGTCTCCCCGAGTCCGGCGGGACCGGAGAGTTCGGCGCCCATTGGAGTACGGCCGGTGGAGCTGTAGGATTTGCTCAAGAGGGCGTCCATCCAGAAGATCACCGCACATTAATGGGTGATGTGATTGAGAGGATTTCGTCCGCCGAAACCGGGTTGTATGAGGCCGTTGGAAGTTTACTGACGGGATTTGAGGTACGCAAAAAATGACATACCTGTTGACAGTTTTGCACATGAAGTGCGCCCTGTATAGATAGTAGCCCCTGAGACTGGGTATGCTGTCGAAAACGACAGCGTGCCTAGGATCATAATCTCAGTTATTAACTGTCGCCTTTCCCATGCAGGTGGCGGGACGTTCGGTGGCCAGCCGGACTGATGAATTTGCCGAGCTTAAGAAGCAACTCAACACTGCGGATGCGGACATCTCGCTGGTCAATAGACGACTTGATGAGTCACAAGGTATGTGGTTGCCCCGCGGTTGGTTAGTAAGGTAGCTGACGCCCATTCCTTACAAATTGTATGCTTAGATGCAGATGGTGCTGCTGCTGTGGAAGACCTTCGAGCAGAACTTGCTCGGGCCAAGGAGCAAGCCAGAAAAAGCGAGGCGGCTGCCTTGAAGGCAGCGGAAGGGCTAGAAGCCGAGAAGGCTGCTCACTGCCGAAGCAGGAAGGAGATGGCTGGAATGGCCATGAAATTAAGAGTTGCTACCGACCGCCTGGAGGTTCTTGAAGGAGAACGCCGAGCGGAGCAAGAGGACCTGAAGAAGGCCGATGCCGAGGCTAAGGATGCCCGTAGTGCGATGCGGGCTATGAAGGAGGAACTGCATCAGGTCGGAGACATTATGGCTGGAAAGCCCTTTATGCTGCATAGGAAGTTCACGGATCCGAAGTATGCTCAGCTGGGCCGATTGTACGGTGCGGAGGATCCTTATCTGGACTTGGCGACGAGTGCGGCTGACGCGGTCGTGCACTTTCGAAGCCAGGAGGATCATGAAATGGAAGAGCTTTTCTGGTCTCAATTCCATAGTCCGGAGCGTCCACTTCCGTTGAGTGATCGGCTGGTTGAGTGGGCTGAGCTGAATAGATTGTCCGGACTGGTCATGACGGATGTGGTCACTCATCTGTGGCCAAAAAGGCCCAAGCCGAAGAGTTATTTTGGCTTGTTGCAGCAATTGCTTGGGGCAGTGCCGCATATTAAGGCGATGAAGCGGTCGGCATGCATAGAAGGTGTGCGGATGGCTCTCGCCCGTGGTAAAACATACTGGGCGGAGATGGATGCCACTGCTGTTGCATCCCAGGGTTCGGACAAAAGCCGATTCCCCACCGAGCATTACTTTGAGGAAGTCCTGCAGGGCGCTCGTATAATAGAGTCGTAGTGCTCGAAAGATGTTATGTTTGAATGACATGTATGATTTCTAAGAACATGTTTATAATGCAATGACTTTTTATACTTGTGTGTTCAAGTATTGAACTATCTCCTGTGTGGCCGTACATGTATGTATAATCTGAAAGATGGCAGTCTTTGACTTCAGCCCCCACGCATATGGTGCGGGGGTGTTTGCAAAAAGAAAACCGCTTTTTCACACTTAATCCAACGTCTTGGTCCTTTTAAGGAGGTGATAGCATACAAACTAGGCAACCGGACTATAATGCTTGATCACTTTCACTTAGCCATAGGAGCTCGAATGTGGGGCTACTATATAGCCCCTGATGGCACCGCGCTTCTCCGAACTCGGGGCGCGTATGTGCCTGACCAGGAAGCGGTCCTTCATCAAAGCGGAGGGATTCTAAACATTCCAATGGTGATCGAGTGGTTGACCAGTCTCTCGCTATATCATGACAGTCAGTTTTCGGCTTTTTCTACTGAGAAGCTCTCCCGGCCGAACCGGGGCACAATCGAAGTAGTTCTCCTGGTGCCATGTTAGCCGATGATACGGAACGTTAGGCAGCAAAACACAGGAGCCGGGCAAACCCAACATTTTACCAAAGACATGATTCAGAGTTGATGCATATAAGGCCTAACTCGAGATGCCGAACACTCCCTGAGGTGTTCCGTCTTTATGATATCGGGCAGAATAAAGCCCTAAGCCCCTAGTGTCCAGGTACAGGCGGGAACTTCTGACGCGGCCGATGCCAAAACGCCAGCCTCCTCCTCGGCTCTGGTAGGAAACCGGGGGATGTGTATCAACAAGAGACAGTGAGAAAGGTTTACGCAGGGTCTTAATCTGAAAAGAATCCTTGCAACGGGTCCCTACTGCACGTCTGCGCCTGTTTCTCCGTTGTGCTGTATCCTGGACGGGTGTAGCATGTGCTTCATCTGTAAAAGAGAAGGACTTAGTTTCTAAGAAATATCGTGCAAAAAGTGTATCAAAATAAAATATAATTTGGAAGATGAAGAAAGTTGAGCTTTATTGGCTGTCATCATTTATTCGCGCGGCCCCCTAAAAAAAGGGGTATGCGGCTGGGAAGCCCCTTGTTAAGTTACGCCGGACTCGTCTAACCATGTCCGAGGTCTAAGTGACCTGTTTTTAGGGGCTTTGACCTGCAAGGTTGGAATAACGTGTGGCTGTCGAGGCAGCCGCACATTCTCTGTGGTCGAGATACACCTGGAGTTTTCAGAATATGCCACGTGGACCGGCCATTTTTAAGCGTAAGAGACGCGTAATGTGGTATTGCATTAAAGCGGGCGAAAGCTGCGCGCCCCAGTAGTGCTTAAGGGGTACTGCTAAATGGGGCAATGGAAAGTGAGCTTTTCGCGACGGAGGTTGTCGGATGAACCGAACACGACCTCTAGTGGTACAGAGCCTGTAAAATTGGCTAAGAAGGCCTGGCGTCACTCCTTTGAAGGAAGTGCTGCTATAGCGAATTTTGGTGGGTTCTATCCCCAGTCCGCGGACGGTGTCCTGGTATAGCAGGGGCCGCGCTGCGTGTTATCACGTGAAGTGAGTTCACCGTTTTCACTTCTAATGGGAAAGTCTTTTGGTTTCCGGAGCGCTGCTTTTGGGTTTCGTCACTTTCACCTGGTGTGTCGAGCCCTTTGTGTTCGGCGTTAAGTCGGCCAGACTGCTTGAAGACCCAACAATCTCTGTGGGTATGGTTTGCAGGCTTCCCGGAGGTACCGTGTATTTGACACAGTCTATCCAGAATCTTGTTTAGGTTGGATAGCTCATCACTGTTATCCTTTAGGGGCGGTGTTTTGTTGTTCGGCCGAGAGCTTTTGAATCCGGCGTTGACCGCCGTACTATTTGGGCCACTTTCCTTATTCCGGCGCTGATCTTTTTTGCGTCGTGATTTCCCATTTCCATCCCTGATTTCGGATGTACTCGGGTCGCTGGTGCTGCATCTAGCCAACTAGCTGTCTTCCCCTGCACAAAAGCGGGTCATGAGACTTGTTAGTGCGGCCATTATTCTTGGTTTTTCCTGGCCGAGGTGTCTAGCGAGCCATTCGTCTCGGATGTTGTGCTTAAAGGCTGCTAAGGCTTCAGCGTCCGGACAGTCGACTATTTGGTTCTTTTTAGTGAGGAACCTGTTCCAGAATTTGTGTGCTGATTCTCCTGGCTCTTGAATTATGTGACTTAAATCATCTGCATCTGGAGGCCGGACAGAAGTCCCCTGCAAATTTGCTCGAAACGCATCCTCAAGCTCTTCCCAATTTCCAATCGTATTTTCTGGGAGGCTTTTAAGCCAATGCCGAGCCGGCCCTTTGAGCTTGAGGGGTAGGTATTTTATGGCATGGAGATCGTCTCCTCTCGCCATGTGTATGTGTAGGATATAATCCTCAATCCAGACTCCGGGGTCTGTTGTTCCGTCGTATGCATCTATGTTTATGGGTTTAAATCCCGCTAGAAATCCATGATCCAGTACCTCGTCGGTAAAACATAGTGGGTGTGCGGCGCCCCTGTATTTGGGTGTGCCGTTGTCTTCAAATGCTCGGCTGGTTGTGTTACTTCCTGGAGTCTTCTTTTTTGGCCCATAAATAGATCTGACTGGATCGTCCTTCTTCCGAGGATCTTTATGCTGATCGTGTGCCAGTTTGTGTGCGGTGCCCCTTGTTGCTCTTGGCTTGTCATCTGGTCGTCTATCTGGCCAGGCGCCTTCTTTCTCTTTTGGCAGCGGGGGCTCTAAGGCCTCCTCATCAAATTCGGGCAACAGCTTGCGCTTCGGGTAGCTCTTTGTCTGGTGACTGGCGCCATGTTTATCTGCGCTGTTGAGTACTTTGCTCCATCTCATTCTGAGTGTGTCCTCCGCTGTTCTGAGCCTCCGCTTTTCCTTCTTCAAACTTCTTGCCGTGGCGACGAGCCTTTTATGAAGATTCGTATGCTCTGGTGATGTGAGATCATCTTCGCCAGGGATGGGTTGCCTATCCGGTTCATCATGTTCGAATGGCTGCTTGGTGGCACGTGCGTCGTCCACTGCTTCGCCCTGCTCTAAGGCCGGGTCCGTGTGGGTGCCGTTTTTATCGCGGCCGGTCCTCGGGCGGCGCTTGCGTCGCCGTTTTGTTTGTTTGTTGGGGAAGTTGTCCTTCGCCACGTCCCGTTTTTCCTCATTATCGCTTCCTTTTGGTGTATCCACCATGTATACGTCGTGAGTTGGGGTGGCTTTCCAGTGCCCAGTAGACGCTGGTTCTTGGTCATCTCCGGAATCGTCGTCCATACCGTCGATGTCTTCGGAGTCATAGTCTAGCATGTCGGTTAGATCATCGATAGTGGCTATCAAGTGGGCGGTCGGTGGGGTTTAAATTTCTTTGTCATCCGCATCCCAACCATCCTGGCCGCAGTCCGGCCAGGGCTCTCCTGATAACGAGAGATATTTTAGCGAACTCAAGATGTCGCCGAAAGGTGAGTGTTGAAAGACGTCCGCTGCGGTGAACTCCATGATCGGTGCCCAATCGGATTCGATCAAGGCGGGCGCGGGAGGTTCGGAGTCCGGCGAGGAGTCCGGCACCTCGGAGTCGCGAGCTTTATGAGGGACAAAGTTAGTGTTCGGCTCCATCGCCGTAGAGGTTGCAGCCCCCGAGGCGGTGTCTAGGCATCCATCCTCGATCTGCGGAGTAGGCTCCGAATTGAAGATCGGAGCGGTTTTGAGTGCGGCCTCCAAGGTACTGTCCGGCCGCAGAGCTAAATCATGCTCGCCGCGACAGTGCGGCACGCTCGGCTGTGGCTCGAGCCCATCGAGGATCAAGTCCCCGCGGATGTCAACCATGAAGTTCAAACTTCCAAATCTGACCTGACGGCCAGGGGCGTAGCTTTCGATCTGCTCCAGTTGGCCAAGCAAATTGGCCCGCAGTGCAAAGCCGCCGAATACGAAGATCTGTCCGGGGAGGAAGGTCTCACCCTGGACTGCATCGTTGATGATGATCGAAGAAGCCATCGAGCCTATCGGCGACGACACAGAGGAACTCTCAACGAAAGCACCAATGTCGGTGTCAAAACCGGCGGATCTCGGGTAGGGGGTCCCGAACTGTGCGTCTAGGCGGATGGTAACAGGAGACGAGGGACACGGTGTTTTTACCCAGGTTCGGGCCCTCTTGATGGAGGTAAAACCCTACGTCCTGCTTGATTAATATTGATGATGTGGGTTACAAGAGTAGATCTACCACGAGATCAAGGAGGCTAAACCCTAGAAGCTAGCCTATGGTATGATTGTTGTTCGTCCTATGGACTAAGGCCATCCGGTTTATATAGACACTGGAGAGGGCTAGGGTTACACAGAGTCGGTTACAAAGGTAGGAGATCTACATATCCGTATCGCCAAGCTTGCCTTCCACGCCAAGGAAAGTCCCATCCGGACACGGGACGAAGTCTTCAATCTTCTATCTTCATAGTCTTGGAGTACGGTCGATGATGATAGTTCGGCTATCCGGACACCCCCTAGTCCGGAACTCCCTCAACTATGCTTGAACTTCTGATTCACCATTATTATAACTTTTTGGTTCTCCACACCTGCACTGAGAATTTGCATGCTTCTTCACAAAATCAAACTTCTGAACTCGTGCTATGATACAGATTGAACTTGCAAAGGAACACTTCAGTACATGATGGTTGTATCCATGGCGAAGGAGGGAGTCGTAGGAGCCAGTGAGAAGAGTCGCTTGAGCACCATCGATGTAGGGGGTGGGCAACGATGGTCGTGGTGGCGGGTGGTCTCCAAGGCTGGCTGCATGCAGGGCAGCAGCTGGGTCAAGAATGGAGCCGCCGGCGACCACCCCCTGTGCTCGGCAACGGCAACAGGAGAGCAACAATCAGGCACATCAACAATCCCCTGCTTTATCTCCTCCGACTCCCTGCACACACACACAACAGAGAGAGGATGAGAGGGAGATAACTGAGCCGGATCGAGGACGGAGCACTGGGTGGCCTGCACGCAGCTTTTCTCGTGACCGACTATGGAGTGTGCTGTTGTACTGACGAGGCAAAGTTCCAAATATACCACCTAAATAAGTTCAAAGAATTTTACAAAACAAGTAGGCATAAAAGAGAAAAGTCATGTATGGCTATCAGACACAACTTCTATATATAAAGGACTAGTAAGGGTCTCAGGAATCGACTACATTATTTCAGTCAACTCGATCTTCATCAGTACTAGAATGATTGGACAAGAAGTTTAGATCTTTAGCAGGACACGCGCCAAACTTACAGAATTTTTTGTCAACTTATTTAGGTGATTGCATCAGTACTAGTATGATTGGAAAAATAATTCATATTTGTAGCAGCACACACATGAAAGTTACAGAATTTTGTGGAAATACATGAGTTCTGATTTTTTGAACTCCTCCAACGG
>NC_057810.1:35481568-35482766 GCF_018294505.1 Triticum aestivum
CTTGTTCAAGAGTGAAATCCCTGAGTTTTGTTTTTGCTTGAACTTTCCTTTTTCTTTTTCTTGAACTTCACACAATATGAACAAATCACACCATTTTATTGGTACATACATGCCATCCTGTTTAACAATTGTTCTGAGATATCTCCATGCAACTTATTGATTCCAAAAGATAGCAAGATGGCACATGTGATTCAATATGAACTCAAACTGAAACATTTCAGTTGGAACATTCCTGGAGACATTGCAAGTTCAGAACTGAACTTCTGGGTATTTAAAGTTCTGAACTGTACCTCTTTTGAAGCTTCGCATGGGTTGACAGTGGCGTCGTTGACGCGCGGGATTATGGGGCCAGGGTTGAAGGAGAACTGGTGGCGGTGGTGAACGGCCTCGGGTGGAGGAGGTGAACGGAAGGGGATGACCGGATCCGGCGGGTGCAGGAGGCTAACACCTCCCGTGTGAAATAGCAGGACAACGGAGACCGTGGTGTTGGGCGCTGGATCCTGACGGTGGACGCCCGGCAGCAGGGTGGGGTTGGCATCCGGCGAAGAAAAGGCGCACGAGGAGGGGGCGGCGCCAGCCGGCAAGAAGGGGGCGGAATCCGGTGGTGAGAAGGCTCGCGGAGGAGGGGGTGGTGCCCGACGGCGAGGAGGTGCATGTAGGAGGAGCGGCACCCAGCGACGAAGAGGCATGCTCTGGAGAAGGCGGTGCCCGGCGGCGAGGAGGCATGCACTAGAGGGGGCAGCGCCCGACGGCGAGGAGGCTAGCTGGGAAGGGGCCGGCACCCGGCGCCGAGGAGGTGCGCTCTGGAGGGGCAGCGCCCGGCAGCGAGGAGGCACGGGGGAAGGGGACGGCGCCCAGCGGCAAGGAGGCGTGCGGGGAAGGGGTGGAGCCCGGTGGAGGAGGGGTGCGGCGCTGGGATCTCGGGGGAGGGTGAAGGTGGACGAATCTCGGGGAGGAAGTCGGCCGAAGCGCAGGGAGGAAGGTGACCGGAGGCAAGGGAGGTAGGAGGACCGGAGGCGGGAACGAAGGAGACTAGAGGCGGGAAAGGAAGGAGGCCGGAGCGCGGGGAGGGAGGCGTCCGGAGCGCGGTGTTGGGAGGAGGTCGCTGCGTGAGGAGGAAGTTGGTCGGAGCGCGGGGGGAGGGAGGAGGCCGCCGTGCAGGGTATGGCGGGGCGAGCGGCTCCCAGTGATGTTGGAG